>NW_027464945.1:70000-82500 GCF_043290135.1 Rhipicephalus microplus
CGTTCCCTGTTCGCGCGGCAAAGCCTGGAGGAGGCACGGCCCCGCAGCGTGTTCGAGCGCCCGGTCTACGGGACACCCTGCTTACTTCGAGGGCAACAAGCGCAACGCAAGGCTGCGATCTCGCGCACTTTGCGCACGGCTGGAGAAGCTTTGCTGGCCGGCTTTCGCTCCTCGTGTTTACCGTGCGTTAAAGTTGCGCGTCCGTGGCTCTCGCAGCTCTTGCGCGCCCGGTCGCAGAGAGGAGTACGCAACCTCGACCGCACTTTCCCTGCAGGCTTCCTTCCGACTCGAAGTCCTGCGGCGGTCTCAACGAGGTGCCACATCCTCAATGCAGTCGGTCGCCCCCGTTTCGGTTGGGCTCTGGCACGACGGTCGCCACCGTCTCGCCCTTGAGTGGCCGCTGTTGGCGCTCGCTGTGAGGTGTTCAGCGTGCTGTCCGTGTTGCCGACGCGGTCAAAACGAGTCGACGGCTCACGTTCCCTTGTGCGCCGAAGGCTCTCTTGATATGTGATCCGACCCTCAGACAGACGAAGCCAAGGGAAGACCCAAGGCCGCAATGTGCGTTCAAAGAATCAGTGCTCAGTGTGTCCTGCAATTCACACCAAGTCTCGCAGCTGGCTGCGTTCTTCATCGACCCGAGAACCGAGTGATCCACCGCTTAGAGTCGTGAAAAAGTGTTTGTTCAATTCCGTACAGTCAAAACCAAACGTTTCTGGCACTCGGCCAAACAGTGGCCAAGAAGGGCGCTTTTCAGCGCACGCTTGGACTCCAAAACTCTGCCGCGCCTTTTTCGGCTGCCGCAAATCGAGCAAACGGTGTGTTTCGGACGGCGTTTCGCTTCCGCTACTTGCGAGTGCTTTCGTGGTCCACCCCTCTATAAATACTCGGGAGGCGTCGAAGCCGGTTCTCCAAGCCGGACCCGTAGGTATCGTTGTGTGCTCGCTCTCATTGGCCCGCCTAACCAGAAAATGCCTGCGGTACACCCATTTGGATAAGAGTGCACGCAGATGCGGGCCTCGACGGCTACACATTTCCTCGGGCGGCCGCCTCCCGGCCTCCGTGGAGCGCGGGATGCACGGTCCCATCGACAAGCCTCTCCCGTTTTTACCGTGGCGTCGCGGTTCACCACGGCGGGCGGGTCGGTCTCCTCCGCATAAAAAGGGGGACCCCCGCTTTTTGTTCCACGAAATCGCACAAGCTTTTTTCGCATCCACGGTTTGCCACCGCACACCAAAATGCCGATCCGGCTGCCTACTTTAGCCAACAGGTGGAGCCAGGCGCGCCGTACTTGCGCGGCACTTCCCACGTCCACCGAAGTCGGTGCCAAGGACCACTTTCGGCGCCGGAGCCGCGTACGAGCCTACTCGAGGCGGAAGAACGAAGCCAGCAAGGGCCTGGCCGCAAGTGCGTTCAATTGTCGGGACGTCCAAGTCCCTCGTTCTTCCGTGCTTCCTCTTTCGGCAAGTCGTTGCGGCACCTTCCCAAAGCGCGCAGACCCGCTAATCGCGACGAGCGCGACGTGGCCGTGCCGCCTTTCCCTCGGCAGCAAGCAAAACGCCTGGCAACGTCGACGCTCCCCTAACCGCGATCTCGCACCGTGTTTCGTGTGGCGAATTCAAAAGCCGGCCGGCGCTGCTGCAACCATTACGGTCGGTACGCATACGCCGCGGAGGGCGGGACGGTCATCGGAGCGTGCGGTTCCTCCATCGAGTACTGCGCACCTCGGCCGTCGCATCGCCGTGCCATGACCGGCCGCGCGTCAACGCGAACCGGTGCCAGCGAGATCCCTCGCCTGCAAGAACCGACCGGCAGCCTCCGTCACCCGAGGACGCGGAGGCGCTTGCCGCGGACGGCGGGACGGTATGCACTGGTGCACAGCGGACCCGTCACATCGCCAGTTCCTTGACCGACCGCCGACGCTTGTGCCGTTCCTCTCGTACTTGGCAGTCGCCGCGCGATTGTCGGGTCTCGTTCTTGCACGCTCGAACGGTCGGGAGGGCACTCGGCTGGCGTTTCGGGAACGCGCAGCCTCGCCTTCTACCGACGTAACCACGACTCGCCGTTCGCGCTCCGCCGCTCCTGTTTACAGTACTAGGCGGTCCCGCAGCGGTCGGGTCGCGCATTTCGAGCGCTTCGAGCCACGGTGCAGTGGCGGGTCGAAAGCCGACCTATGAGTGCGTTGCGCCGTTTGTACCCGCGTCCGCCACCTGGCCGACCGTCCAAGGTCGCGGTGTTGGCGTCCGCTGGGCGCAACAATTTGTCACGGGGTGCCGCTCCACATTCAGGCAGCCCCGTGGGGAAAAGCCGACCCCGCGTCCAAACGGGGTCAGCGGCAGAAAGTGTCGGGCGCAGACGCAGCTGAGGCGCTCACCCTTCACAATCCGTTAATGATCCTTCCGCAGGTTCACCTACGGAAACCTTGTTACGACTTTTACTTCCTCTAAATGATCAAGTTTGGTCATCTTTCCAACAGACCGGCGCAACCGAAAGGCCGCGCCGGACATCGGTCCGAAGACCTCACTAAATCATTCAATCGGTAGTAGCGACGGGCGGTGTGTACAAAGGGCAGGGACGTAATCAACGCGAGCTTATGACTCGCGCTTACTGGGAATTCCTCGTTCAAGGGGAACAATTGCAAGCCCCTATCCCAATCACGAAAGAAGTTCCACGGGTTACCCAGTCTTTTCAGACAGGGATAAAGACACGCTGCTTCCTTCAGTGTAGCGCGCGTGCGGCCCCGGACATCTAAGGGCATCACAGACCTGTTATTGCTCTGTTTCGTGCGGCTAGGAGCCGCTTGTCCCTCTAAGAAGGTTGTAAGGTGCTGGGAACCCCGCACCTATTTAATAGGCTAGAGTCTCGTTCGTTATCGGAATTAACCAGACAAATCGCTCCACCAACTAAGAACGGCCATGCACCACCATCCACCGAATCAAGAAAGAGCTCTCAATCTGTCAATCCTCCCAGTGTCCGGGCCGGGTAAGTTTTCCCGTGTTGAGTCAAATTAAGCCGCAGGCTCCACTCCTGGTGGTGCCCTTCCGTCAATTCCTTTAAGTTTCAGCTTTGCAACCATACTTCCCCCGGAACCCAAATACTTTGGTTTCCCGGAAGCTGCCCGCCGAGTCATTTGAGTAACTCAGGCGGATCGCTGGTTGGCATCGTTTATGGTCAGAACTAGGGCGGTATCTGATCGCCTTCGAACCTCTGACTTTCGTTCTTGATCAATGAAAACATTCTTGGCAAATGCTTTCGCAGTAGTTCGTCTTGCGACGGTCCAAGAATTTCACCTCTAGCGCCGCAATACGAATGCCCCCGTCCGTCCCTCTTAATCATTACCTCGTATTCCAAAAACCAACAGAACAGAAACGAGGTCTTGTTCTATTATTCCATGCAAGTTTATTCAGGCGACTCGCCTGCGTTGAGCACTCTAATTTTTTCAAAGTAAAAGCACCGGCCATCTCGAGGCACACAATGAAGTGCACCAAGAAAGAACCGGCATGATGTTCAGTCCGAGCCGTCGCATCGGGTAGATGCACTACTCGTCTGGAACTGAGATCCAACTACGAGCTTTTTAACCGCAGCAGCTTTAGTATACGCTATTGGAGCTGGAATTACCGCGGCTGCTGGCACCAGACTTGCCCTCCAATTGATCCTCGTTAAAGGATTTAGAGTGTACTCATTTCAATTACGGGGCCTCAAAAGAGTCCCGTATTGTTATTTTTCGTCACTACCTCCCCGTGCCGGGAGTGGGTAATTTGCGCGCCTGCTGCCTTCCTTGGATGTGGTAGCCGTTTCTCAGGCTCCCTCTCCGGAATCGAACCCTGATTCTCCGTTACCCGTAACAACCATGGTAAGCAAGTAACCTACCATCGAAAGTTGATAAGGCAGACACTTGAAAGAAACGTCGCCGGCTCGTGGCCATGCGATCAGCACAAAGTTATCCAGAGTCACCACACAATACGGGCCGAAACCCGATCGATCTTGGTCTAATAAAAGCACCCGTTACCCAAAGGGCTCCAGGCTCACTGCATGTATTAGCTCTAGAATTGCCACAGTTATCCAAGTAGGAAGAAACGATCTAAGGAACCATAACTGATTTAATGAGCCATTCGCGGTTTCGCCTTATTTCGGCATGTACTTAGACATGCATGGCTTAATCTTTGAGACAAGCATATGATTACTGGCAGGATCAACCAGGTAATCGTTCGACTGCGCGTCCGTCCTCGCCCTCGGCGGGCCGGACGCAGTCTGTGTGCGGCGGAGGCCACCTTCAGGCGCCCCAACACGCTTATTTTGCACTCCGAGATGACGGCGTTCGAGCTCGCTACGGCACAACCTTCCCGAAAGACGAGTGGGAGCCGTGCGGCAAGAAGCACGTTCATGCTCGCTCTTTTTCGTTGCATCGACTCGGTCGCGCCGTGCGGGTTGCCCAAGCCCGCTGCACTGTCGGTGGACCGGCCGGAACTAGCAACGGAGCCGAGACTGCAAAGCCGCCAGACGACGGGTCACGCCCGCGTCTTCGGCGCTTTCGCATCTGAATCGCCCGAGGACGACACGGAACACACCTCGATATCGTGGTAAAACGGCACCGTCCGACAACCAGCCCCTAACGCATCAAGCGGATGAGGCTGCAGACGACTGCCGTGGATTCCCCTGGAGCAGACCCGAGGACACGCTTGACGAGGCCGAAGCCCGCCGCATATCAGACACCCGGTCGCTTTCGCGTACGCCGCTCACGAGAACCCCCACATAATAGCAGCGATAAGTACCCAGACCTCCTTGGGCCCTAATACGAGCGTACTCGAGAAAATTTCACCGCGGGTGTGCCCCGAAACGTGTGGCATGTTGAGCGTGCCACAAGTCTACGTCGCTCTCAAACCCGCCGAGGTCGTAGAATTTGCGACCCTACTCACGAAATTCCCACCGAGGATACGGCCGCAAACGTACCGCACCTTGGGTAGGCCACGAGTTTGTGCAACACTACGCTGACGGCACAGCACCGAGGTCGTGCGCGCACGCACGGGAAAATTCCGCCGCGGTTTCTGCCGAAAACGTGAGGCACCACGACTCTCCGCAAGTTCGCGTCGACTGCGAAAGACCGAAGTCGTGAACGACGTGTCCGCTACTCGCCGCCGACACGCTGGACACCAAACGTACAACGACTCGACGGCGTCGTAGAGGCCCACGACGCGGTTTTCCTTAACGACGTCTCGGCGTGGCACCGACAGGTTAGAACGGCCGACCAACGTTCCCTGTCCGCCGTTCGGCTCAGTCGAAGGGCTCGGCGACTTCGGCAACGCTGCGAAGCCGCACGGTGACGCACGCCATGTCCCCATTTTTTTTTTTCTTTCTGCGTCTGCCGGGGTGCCCCTATAATAGCAGCGATAAGCACCCAGACCGCCGTGGGTCGCTCGCCCCGGCTGACGTGGTTTTTCGTACTCCTGCGGCGGTCGCCGTCAAGCACGTCCAAATACGCTACTTTCGTGGGCGCATTCACGCTCTTTCGCTTCGCCGGAGTGCCAGCACTCACTCTGCCAAAAACGGCGAACATCCGAGCGGCGGTTCCCACTTTTGCGTCGGCGTCGCAAACCCCGCCCCGGCAGACGAGGTTTGCCGTACTCGTGCGACGGTGGCCGGCGGGCACGTCGAAAGACGCCGATATCGTGCGCGAATTGGCGCACCTTGGCTTCACCGGAGTGCCGCCACTGACTCCTCCAAAAACGGCGAAGATCCGAGCGGCGCTTCCCACTTTCGCATCGGCGTCCCGAACTCCGCCCCGGCTGACGCGGTTTACCGTACTCGTGCGACGGTCGCCGGCGAGCACGTGGAAAGACGCCGATATCGTGCCCGAATCGGCTCCGTTCGGCTTCGCCGGAGTGCCAGCACTGGCTCGGCGAAAGACGACGAACATCCGAGCGACGGTTCTCACTATTGCGTACGCGTCGCAAACCCCGCCCCGGCAGACGCACTTTGCCGTACTCGTGCGACGGTCGCCGGCGAGCACGTAGAAAGACGCCGATATCGTGCCGGAATCGGCCCCGTTTGGCTTCGCCGGAGTGCCAGCACTCACTCGGCCACAAACGGCGAACATCCGAGCGGCGGTTCCCACTTAGCCGTCGGCGTCCCGAACTCCGCCCCGGCAGACGCGGTTGCCGAGCTCGTGCGACTAGCGACCGCGAAGCCGTCTCGCGACGCCGCTTTCGTGCGCGGCTCCCACTGCGACCTGGGTCACCCGAGGTCGACGAGCAAAAAAGAATGTCGAAAAAAATTTTTTTTTTTTTTTGCGTCTGCCGGGGTGCCCCTATAATAGCAGCGATAAGCACCCAGACCGCCATGGGTCGCTCGCCCCGGCTGACGTGGTTTTTCGTTTTCCTGCGGTGGTCGTCGTCAAGCACGTCCAAACACGCCACTTTCGTGGGCGCATTCGCGCTCTTTCGCTTCGCCGGAGTGCCAGCACTCACTCTGCCAAAAACGGCGAACATCCGAGCGGCGGTTCCCACTTTTGCGTCGGCGTCGCAAACCCCGCCCCGGCAGACGAGGTTTGCCGTACTCGTGCGACGGTGGCCGGCGGGCACGTCGAAAGACGCCGATATCGTGCGCGAATTGGCGCACCTTGGCTTCACCGGAGTGCCGCCACTGACTCCTCCAAAAACGGCGAAGATCCGAGCGGCGCTTCCCACTTTCGCATCGGCGTCCCGAACTCCGCCCCGGCTGACGCGGTTTACCGTACTCGTGCGACGGTCGCCGGCGAGCACGTGGAAAGACGCCGATATCGTGCCCGAATCGGCTCCGTTCGGCTTCGCCGGATTGCCAGCACTGGCTCGGCGAAAGACGACGAACATCCGAGCGACGGTTCTCACTATTGCGTACGCGTCGCAAACCCCGCCCCGGCAGACGCACTTTGCCGTACTCGTGCGACGGTCGCCGGCGAGCACGTAGAAAGACGCCGATATCGTGCCGGAATCGGCCCCGTTTGGCTTCGCCGGAGTGCCAGCACTCACTCGGCCACAAACGGCGAACATCCGAGCGGCGGTTCCCACTTAGCCGTCGGCGTCCCGAACTCCGCCCCGGCAGACGCGGTTGCCGAGCTCGTGCGACTAGCGACCGCGAAGCCGTCTCGCGACGCCGCTTTCGTGCGCGGCTCCCACTGCGACCTGGGTCACCCGAGGTCGACGAGCAAAAAAGAATGTCGAAAAAAATTTTTTTTTTTTTTTTGCGTCTGCCGGGGTGCCCCTATAATAGCAGCGATAAGCACCCAGACCGCCATGGGTCGCTCGCCCCGGCTGACGTGGTTTTTCGTTTTCCTGCGGTGGTCGTCGTCAAGCACGTCCAAACACGCCACTTTCGTGGGCGCATTCGCGCTCTTTCGCTTCGCCGGAGTGCCAGCACTCACTCTGCCAAAAACGGCGAACATCCTAGTGGCGGTTCCCACTTTTGCGTCGGCGTCGCCAACCCCGCCCCGGCATACGCGGTTTGCCGTACTCGTGCGGCGGTGGCCGGCGGGCACGTCGAAAGACACCGATATCGTGCGCGAGTCGATGCTTCTTGGTCTCGCAGGAGGGCCGCCACTCACTCCTGCAAAAACGGCGAAGATCCGAGCGGCGCTTCCCACTTTTTCGTCGGCGTCGCAAACCTCGCCCCGGCAGACGCGCTTTGCCGTACTCGTGCGACGGTCGCCGGCGAGCACGTCGAAATACGCCGATATCGTGCCCGAATCGGCCCCGTTTCGCTTCGCCGGAGTGCCAGCACTCGCTCGGCCAAAGACGACGAACATCCGAGCGACGGTTCCCACTATTGCGTACGCGTCGCGAACCCCGCCCCGGCAGACGCGGTTTGCCGTACTCGTGCGGCGGTGGCCGGCGGGCACGTCGAAAGACGCCGATATCGTGCACGAATTGGCGCTCCTTGGCTTCACCGGAGTGCCAGCACTCACTCGGCCAAAAACGGCGAACATCCGAGCAGCGGTACCCACTTAGCCGTCGGCATCCCGAACTCCGCGCCGGCTGACGCGGTTGCCGAGCTCGTGCGACTAGCGACCGCGAACGCGTCTCGCGACGCCGCTTTCGTGCGCGGCTCCCATTGCGACCTGGGTTACCCGAGCTCGACCAGCAAAAAAGAAGGTCGAAAATTTTTTTTTTTTTTTCTGCGTCTGCCGGGGTGCCCCTATAATAGCAGCGATAAGCACCCAGACCGCCGTGTGTCGCTCGCCCCGGCTGACGTGGTTTTTCGTACTCCTGCAGCGGTCGCCGTCACGCACGTCCAAATACGCCACTTTCGTGGGCGCATTCGCGCTCTTTCGCGTCGCCGGAGTGCCAGCACTCACTCTGCCAAAAACGGCCAACATCCGAGCGGCGGTTCCCACTTTTGCGTCGGCGTCGTAAACCCCGCCCCGGCAGACGCGGTTTGCCCTACTCGTGCGACGGTCGCCGGCGAGCGCGTCGAAAGACGCCGATATCGTGCGCTAATTGGCGCTCCCTGGCTTCTCCGGAGTGCCGCCACTCACTCCTCCAAAAACGGCGAAGATCCGAGCGGCGTTCTCCACTTTCGCATCGGCGTCCCGAACTCCGCCCGGGCTGACGCGGTTTACCGTACTCGTGCGACGGTCGCCGGCGGGCACGTCGAAAGACGCCGATATCGTGCCGTAATCGGCCCCGTTTGGCTTCGCCCGTGTGCCAGCACTCACTCGGCCAAAAACGGCGAACATCCGAGCAGCGTTTCCCACTTTCGCATCGGCGTCCCGAAGCCCGCCCCGGCAGACGCGGTTTGCCCTACTCGAGCGACGGTCGCCGGCGATCACGTCGAAAGGCGCCGAATTCGTGCACGAATCGATGCTTCTTGGTCTCGCAGGAGGGCCGCCACTCACTCCTGCAAAAACGGCGAAGATCCGAGTTGCGCTTCCCACTTTTTCGTCGGCGTCCCGAACTACGCCCCGGCTGACGCGGTTTACCGTACTCGTGCGACGGTCGCCGGCGGGCACTTCAAAATACGCCGATTTCGTGGGCGCATTCACGCTGTTTCGCTTCCCCGGAGTGCCAACACTCACTCTGCCGAAAGCGGCGATCATCCGAGCGGCGGTTCCCACTTTTGCGTCGGCTTCGCAAACGGCGCCCCGGCAGACGCGCTCGTGCGACGTACTCGTGCGACGGTCGCCGGCGAGCACGTCGAAAGACGCCGATATCGTGCTCGAATCGACCCCGTTTCGCTTCGCGCCGGAGTGCTGCCAGTCACGGCGCAGAAAACGGCGAACAAGTGTTTTTTTTTTTTTTTTTCCTAGAATTTGTGTTATAGAAGGCACATTTGATATCGGACGATAATTTTCAACTTTATCACGCGCACCGATTTTCGTGTAGAGGTTTGCAAGTTTATGGGAATTTCTCCACTTGGAATAATGCGATTTAGTAGTACTACGAGAACTTCATGGATGTACTCAAGGGTACGGGGCAAGTCAGTTACGTCAACACCTGCAGATTTTTTACACTTCAAACTGAAAATTGTTGGTTGTGAGTCCTCGTGTGATATTAAAGGCCGATTCGCTAACACATAGAACAAAGAAAGAAAGGAAGAAAAAACGCCCGCGCTCGCTCAAGAAACCTGGGTTCGCAACAAGTGGCAACAACAAGCAACCGAGCGAGTGCGCCAAAACCCGTGGCGGCCGAACAAACGCGAAGTCCCAACCGCGTCAGCCGGGGCGGCACGGGACAGGAAAAATCACTTCAGCCGGGGCGGCGGGGCACCGAATAAACCTCGTCACCTCGTCGCAGGATAAAAGAGGAAACAAAAAGTCTAAACAGCGTCTGCTGGAGCGAATGCGTAATAAAACAACAACAACAACAAAAAAAAAAAACACCCGCGCTCAAGAAGTCTGCAATCACCACAAAAGGCGACTGTGACCGAGCAGCGTCAGCCGGGGCCGTGCGGAAACGGAAAAACCGCGACTACCGGGGCGTCGAGGCACCGAAAAATCCACTTCAGCCGCGGCGAAAAAAAAAAACAAAAAGAAAGACGGAGGGGGGGGGGGGGAACCACGTCTGCCGGGGCGAAGGAAAAAAAAAAAACGCGTCTGCCGGGGCGAGCCCGGGTGCGGCACCACCGGGAAAACTGTGGCAAACAGACATGGCGATCGAGTGAGTGGGCCGCCAGCCAGGCTCAGCCAAAAAGTGCAAAGTCCGAACTGCGTCAGCCGGGGCGGCAAAAACCACGTCAGCCGGGGCGGCGCAAAAAACCGCGTCTGCCGGGGCGGCACGAAACCGCGTCAGCCGGGGCGGCGCGAAAACTGCGTCAGCCGGGGCGAAAGAAAAAAAAAAAAAAAACGCGTCTGCCGGGGCGAGCCCGGGTGCGGCACCACCGGGAAAACTGTGGCAAACAGACATGGCGATCGAGTGAGTGGGCCGCCAGCCAGGCACAGCCGAAAAGTGCAAAGTCCGAACCGTGTCAGCCGGGGCGGCAAAAAACCGCGTCAGCCGGGGCGGCGCAAAAAACCGCGTCTGCCGGGGCGGCACGAAACCGCGTCTGCCGGGGCGGCGCGAAAACTGCGTCAGCCGGGGCGAGCCCGGGTGCGGCACCACCGGGAAAACTGTGGCAAACAGACATGGCGATCGAGTGAGTGGGCCGCCAGCCAGGCTCAGCCAAAAAGTGCCAAGTCCGAACTGCGTCAGCCGGGGCGGCAAAAAACCGCGTCAGCCGGGGCGGCGCAAAAAACCGCGTCTGCCGGGGCGGCGCGAAAACCGCGTCTGCCGGGGCGGCGCGAAAACTGCGTCAGCCGGGGCGAAAGAAAAAAAAAAACGCGTCTGCCGGGGCGAGCCCGGGTGCGGCACCACCGGGAAAACTGTGGCAAACAGACATGGCGATCGAGTGAGTGGGCCGCCAGCAAGGCTCAGCCAAAAAGTGCTAAGTCCGAACTGCGTCAGCTGGGGCGGCAAAAAACCGCGTCTGCCGGGGCGGCACGAAACCGCGTCAGCCGGGGCGGCGCGAAAACCGCGTCTGCCGGGGCGGCACGAAACCGCGTCAGCCGGGGCGGCGCGAAAACTGCGTCAGCCGGGGCGAGCCCGGGTGCGGCACCACCGGGAAAACTGTGGCAAACAGACATGGCGATCGAGTGAGTGGGCCGCCAGCCAGGCACAGCCGAAAAGTGCTAAGTCCGAACTGCGTCAGCCGGGGCGGCAAAAACCGCGTCAGCCGGGGCGGCGCGAAAACCGCGTCTGCCGGGGCGGCACGAAACCGCGTCAGCCGGGGCGGCGCGAAAACTGCGTCAGCCGGGGCGAGCCCGGGTGCGGCACCACCGGGAAAACTGTGGCTAACAGACATGGCGATCGAGTGAGTGGGCCACCAGCCAGGCTCAGCCAAAAAGTGCTAAGTCCGAACTGCGTCAGCCGGGGCGGCAAAAACCGCGTCAGCCGGGGCGGCGCAAAAAACCGCGTCTGCCGGGGCGGCACGAAACCGCGTCAGCCGGGGCGGCGCGAAAACTGCGTCAGCCGGGGCGAAAGAAAAAAAAAAAACGCGTCTGCCGGGGCGAGCCCGGGTGCGGCACCACCGGGAAAACTGTGGCAAACAGACATGGCGATCGAGTGAGTGGGCCGCCAGCCAGGCACAGCCGAAAAGTGCCAAGTCCGAACTGCGTCAGCCGGGGCGGCAAAAAACCGCGTCAGCCGGGGCGGCGCAAAAAACCGCGTCTGCCGGGGCGGCACGAAACCGCGTCAGCCGGGGCGGCGCGAAAACTGCGTCAGCCGGGGCGAGCCCGGGTGCGGCACCACCGGGAAAACTGTGGCAAACAGACATGGCGATCGAGTGAGTGGGCCGCCAGCCAGGCTCAGCCAAAAAGTGCCAAGTCCGAACTGCGTCAGCCGGGGCGGCGCAAAAAACCGCGTCTGCCGGGGCGGCGCGAAAACCGCGTCTGCCGGGGCGGCGCGAAAACTGCGTCAGCCGGGGCGAAAGAAAAAAAAAACGCGTCTGCCGGGGCGGCAAAAAACCGCGTCTGCCGGGGCGGCACGAAACCGCGTCAGCCGGGGCGGCGCGAAAACCGCGTCTGCCGGGGCGGCACGAAACCGCGTCAGCCGGGGCGAGCCCGGGTGCGGCACCACCGGGAAAACTGTGGCAAACAGACATGGCGATCGAGTGAGTGGGCCGCCAGCCAGGCACAGCCGAAAAGTGCTAAGTCCGAACTGCGTCAGCCGGGGCGGCAAAAACCGCGTCAGCCGGGGCGGCGCAAAAACCGCGTCTGCCGGGGCGAATGCAAAAAAAACAAAGAAAAAAGCCCGCGCTTAATCAAAAGAAAACAAAGAAAAAAGCTTGCGCTTAATCAAAAGAAAACAAACAAAAAAAGTTCGCGCTTAAGCCTGGCGGTGGAACCACCGGGGCAAACAGACCTGGCGATCGAGTGAGTGGGCCGCCAGCCGGGGTGAGCCAAAAAGTGCAAAGTCGGAACCGCGTCAGCCGGGGCGGCGCGAAAACCGCGTCAGCCGGGGCGGCGCAAAAACTGCGTCAGCCGGGGCGGCACGGAAAAA
>NW_027464945.1:90000-108831 GCF_043290135.1 Rhipicephalus microplus
TCCACGGTTTGCCACCGCACACCAAAATGCCGATCCGGCTGCCTACTTTAGCCAACAGGTGGAGCCAGGCGCGCCGTACTTGCGCGGCACTTCCCACGTCCACCGAAGTCGGTGCCAAGGACCACTTTCGGCGCCGGAGCCGCGTACGAGCCTACTCGAGGCGGAAGAACGAAGCCAGCAAGGGCCTGGCCGCAAGTGCGTTCAATTGTCGGGACGTCCAAGTCCCTCGTTCTTCCGTGCTTCCTCTTTCGGCAAGTCGTTGCGGCACCTTCCCAAAGCGCGCAGACCCGCTAATCGCGACGAGCGCGACGTGGCCGTGCCGCCTTTCCCTCGGCAGCAAGCAAAACGCCTGGCAACGTCGACGCTCCCCTAACCGCGATCTCGCACCGTGTTTCGTGTGGCGAATTCAAAAGCCGGCCGGCGCTGCTGCAACCATTACGGTCGGTACGCATACGCCGCGGAGGGCGGGACGGTCATCGGAGCGTGCGGTTCCTCCATCGAGTACTGCGCACCTCGGCCGTCGCATCGCCGTGCCATGACCGGCCGCGCGTCAACGCGAACCGGTGCCAGCGAGATCCCTCGCCTGCAAGAACCGACCGGCAGCCTCCGTCACCCGAGGACGCGGAGGCGCTTGCCGCGGACGGCGGGACGGTATGCACTGGTGCACAGCGGACCCGTCACATCGCCAGTTCCTTGACCGACCGCCGACGCTTGTGCCGTTCCTCTCGTACTTGGCAGTCGCCGCGCGATTGTCGGGTCTCGTTCTTGCACGCTCGAACGGTCGGGAGGGCACTCGGCTGGCGTTTCGGGAACGCGCAGCCTCGCCTTCTACCGACGTAACCACGACTCGCCGTTCGCGCTCCGCCGCTCCTGTTTACAGTACTAGGCGGTCCCGCAGCGGTCGGGTCGCGCATTTCGAGCGCTTCGAGCCACGGTGCAGTGGCGGGTCGAAAGCCGACCTATGAGTGCGTTGCGCCGTTTGTACCCGCGTCCGCCACCTGGCCGACCGTCCAAGGTCGCGGTGTTGGCGTCCGCTGGGCGCAACAATTTGTCACGGGGTGCCGCTCCACATTCAGGCAGCCCCGTGGGGAAAAGCCGACCCCGCGTCCAAACGGGGTCAGCGGCAGAAAGTGTCGGGCGCAGACGCAGCTGAGGCGCTCACCCTTCACAATCCGTTAATGATCCTTCCGCAGGTTCACCTACGGAAACCTTGTTACGACTTTTACTTCCTCTAAATGATCAAGTTTGGTCATCTTTCCAACAGACCGGCGCAACCGAAAGGCCGCGCCGGACATCGGTCCGAAGACCTCACTAAATCATTCAATCGGTAGTAGCGACGGGCGGTGTGTACAAAGGGCAGGGACGTAATCAACGCGAGCTTATGACTCGCGCTTACTGGGAATTCCTCGTTCAAGGGGAACAATTGCAAGCCCCTATCCCAATCACGAAAGAAGTTCCACGGGTTACCCAGTCTTTTCAGACAGGGATAAAGACACGCTGCTTCCTTCAGTGTAGCGCGCGTGCGGCCCCGGACATCTAAGGGCATCACAGACCTGTTATTGCTCTGTTTCGTGCGGCTAGGAGCCGCTTGTCCCTCTAAGAAGGTTGTAAGGTGCTGGGAACCCCGCACCTATTTAATAGGCTAGAGTCTCGTTCGTTATCGGAATTAACCAGACAAATCGCTCCACCAACTAAGAACGGCCATGCACCACCATCCACCGAATCAAGAAAGAGCTCTCAATCTGTCAATCCTCCCAGTGTCCGGGCCGGGTAAGTTTTCCCGTGTTGAGTCAAATTAAGCCGCAGGCTCCACTCCTGGTGGTGCCCTTCCGTCAATTCCTTTAAGTTTCAGCTTTGCAACCATACTTCCCCCGGAACCCAAATACTTTGGTTTCCCGGAAGCTGCCCGCCGAGTCATTTGAGTAACTCAGGCGGATCGCTGGTTGGCATCGTTTATGGTCAGAACTAGGGCGGTATCTGATCGCCTTCGAACCTCTGACTTTCGTTCTTGATCAATGAAAACATTCTTGGCAAATGCTTTCGCAGTAGTTCGTCTTGCGACGGTCCAAGAATTTCACCTCTAGCGCCGCAATACGAATGCCCCCGTCCGTCCCTCTTAATCATTACCTCGTATTCCAAAAACCAACAGAACAGAAACGAGGTCTTGTTCTATTATTCCATGCAAGTTTATTCAGGCGACTCGCCTGCGTTGAGCACTCTAATTTTTTCAAAGTAAAAGCACCGGCCATCTCGAGGCACACAATGAAGTGCACCAAGAAAGAACCGGCATGATGTTCAGTCCGAGCCGTCGCATCGGGTAGATGCACTACTCGTCTGGAACTGAGATCCAACTACGAGCTTTTTAACCGCAGCAGCTTTAGTATACGCTATTGGAGCTGGAATTACCGCGGCTGCTGGCACCAGACTTGCCCTCCAATTGATCCTCGTTAAAGGATTTAGAGTGTACTCATTTCAATTACGGGGCCTCAAAAGAGTCCCGTATTGTTATTTTTCGTCACTACCTCCCCGTGCCGGGAGTGGGTAATTTGCGCGCCTGCTGCCTTCCTTGGATGTGGTAGCCGTTTCTCAGGCTCCCTCTCCGGAATCGAACCCTGATTCTCCGTTACCCGTAACAACCATGGTAAGCAAGTAACCTACCATCGAAAGTTGATAAGGCAGACACTTGAAAGAAACGTCGCCGGCTCGTGGCCATGCGATCAGCACAAAGTTATCCAGAGTCACCACACAATACGGGCCGAAACCCGATCGATCTTGGTCTAATAAAAGCACCCGTTACCCAAAGGGCTCCAGGCTCACTGCATGTATTAGCTCTAGAATTGCCACAGTTATCCAAGTAGGAAGAAACGATCTAAGGAACCATAACTGATTTAATGAGCCATTCGCGGTTTCGCCTTATTTCGGCATGTACTTAGACATGCATGGCTTAATCTTTGAGACAAGCATATGATTACTGGCAGGATCAACCAGGTAATCGTTCGACTGCGCGTCCGTCCTCGCCCTCGGCGGGCCGGACGCAGTCTGTGTGCGGCGGAGGCCACCTTCAGGCGCCCCAACACGCTTATTTTGCACTCCGAGATGACGGCGTTCGAGCTCGCTACGGCACAACCTTCCCGAAAGACGAGTGGGAGCCGTGCGGCAAGAAGCACGTTCATGCTCGCTCTTTTTCGTTGCATCGACTCGGTCGCGCCGTGCGGGTTGCCCAAGCCCGCTGCACTGTCGGTGGACCGGCCGGAACTAGCAACGGAGCCGAGACTGCAAAGCCGCCAGACGACGGGTCACGCCCGCGTCTTCGGCGCTTTCGCATCTGAATCGCCCGAGGACGACACGGAACACACCTCGATATCGTGGTAAAACGGCACCGTCCGACAACCAGCCCCTAACGCATCAAGCGGATGAGGCTGCAGACGACTGCCGTGGATTCCCCTGGAGCAGACCCGAGGACACGCTTGACGAGGCCGAAGCCCGCCGCATATCAGACACCCGGTCGCTTTCGCGTACGCCGCTCACGAGAACCCCCACATAATAGCAGCGATAAGTACCCAGACCTCCTTGGGCCCTAATACGAGCGTACTCGAGAAAATTTCACCGCGGGTGTGCCCCGAAACGTGTGGCATGTTGAGCGTGCCACAAGTCTACGTCGCTCTCAAACCCGCCGAGGTCGTAGAATTTGCGACCCTACTCACGAAATTCCCACCGAGGATACGGCCGCAAACGTACCGCACCTTGGGTAGGCCACGAGTTTGTGCAACACTACGCTGACGGCACAGCACCGAGGTCGTGCGCGCACGCACGGGAAAATTCCGCCGCGGTTTCTGCCGAAAACGTGAGGCACCACGACTCTCCGCAAGTTCGCGTCGACTGCGAAAGACCGAAGTCGTGAACGACGTGTCCGCTACTCGCCGCCGACACGCTGGACACCAAACGTACAACGACTCGACGGCGTCGTAGAGGCCCACGACGCGGTTTTCCTTAACGACGTCTCGGCGTGGCACCGACAGGTTAGAACGGCCGACCAACGTTCCCTGTCCGCCGTTCGGCTCAGTCGAAGGGCTCGGCGACTTCGGCAACGCTGCGAAGCCGCACGGTGACGCACGCCATGTCCCCATTTTTTTTTTTCTTTCTGCGTCTGCCGGGGTGCCCCTATAATAGCAGCGATAAGCACCCAGACCGCCGTGGGTCGCTCGCCCCGGCTGACGTGGTTTTTCGTACTCCTGCGGCGGTCGCCGTCAAGCACGTCCAAATACGCTACTTTCGTGGGCGCATTCACGCTCTTTCGCTTCGCCGGAGTGCCAGCACTCACTCTGCCAAAAACGGCGAACATCCGAGCGGCGGTTCCCACTTTTGCGTCGGCGTCGCAAACCCCGCCCCGGCAGACGAGGTTTGCCGTACTCGTGCGACGGTGGCCGGCGGGCACGTCGAAAGACGCCGATATCGTGCGCGAATTGGCGCACCTTGGCTTCACCGGAGTGCCGCCACTGACTCCTCCAAAAACGGCGAAGATCCGAGCGGCGCTTCCCACTTTCGCATCGGCGTCCCGAACTCCGCCCCGGCTGACGCGGTTTACCGTACTCGTGCGACGGTCGCCGGCGAGCACGTGGAAAGACGCCGATATCGTGCCCGAATCGGCTCCGTTCGGCTTCGCCGGAGTGCCAGCACTGGCTCGGCGAAAGACGACGAACATCCGAGCGACGGTTCTCACTATTGCGTACGCGTCGCAAACCCCGCCCCGGCAGACGCACTTTGCCGTACTCGTGCGACGGTCGCCGGCGAGCACGTAGAAAGACGCCGATATCGTGCCGGAATCGGCCCCGTTTGGCTTCGCCGGAGTGCCAGCACTCACTCGGCCACAAACGGCGAACATCCGAGCGGCGGTTCCCACTTAGCCGTCGGCGTCCCGAACTCCGCCCCGGCAGACGCGGTTGCCGAGCTCGTGCGACTAGCGACCGCGAAGCCGTCTCGCGACGCCGCTTTCGTGCGCGGCTCCCACTGCGACCTGGGTCACCCGAGGTCGACGAGCAAAAAAGAATGTCGAAAAAAATTTTTTTTTTTTTTGCGTCTGCCGGGGTGCCCCTATAATAGCAGCGATAAGCACCCAGACCGCCATGGGTCGCTCGCCCCGGCTGACGTGGTTTTTCGTTTTCCTGCGGTGGTCGTCGTCAAGCACGTCCAAACACGCCACTTTCGTGGGCGCATTCGCGCTCTTTCGCTTCGCCGGAGTGCCAGCACTCACTCTGCCAAAAACGGCGAACATCCGAGCGGCGGTTCCCACTTTTGCGTCGGCGTCGCAAACCCCGCCCCGGCAGACGAGGTTTGCCGTACTCGTGCGACGGTGGCCGGCGGGCACGTCGAAAGACGCCGATATCGTGCGCGAATTGGCGCACCTTGGCTTCACCGGAGTGCCGCCACTGACTCCTCCAAAAACGGCGAAGATCCGAGCGGCGCTTCCCACTTTCGCATCGGCGTCCCGAACTCCGCCCCGGCTGACGCGGTTTACCGTACTCGTGCGACGGTCGCCGGCGAGCACGTGGAAAGACGCCGATATCGTGCCCGAATCGGCTCCGTTCGGCTTCGCCGGATTGCCAGCACTGGCTCGGCGAAAGACGACGAACATCCGAGCGACGGTTCTCACTATTGCGTACGCGTCGCAAACCCCGCCCCGGCAGACGCACTTTGCCGTACTCGTGCGACGGTCGCCGGCGAGCACGTAGAAAGACGCCGATATCGTGCCGGAATCGGCCCCGTTTGGCTTCGCCGGAGTGCCAGCACTCACTCGGCCACAAACGGCGAACATCCGAGCGGCGGTTCCCACTTAGCCGTCGGCGTCCCGAACTCCGCCCCGGCAGACGCGGTTGCCGAGCTCGTGCGACTAGCGACCGCGAAGCCGTCTCGCGACGCCGCTTTCGTGCGCGGCTCCCACTGCGACCTGGGTCACCCGAGGTCGACGAGCAAAAAAGAATGTCGAAAAAAATTTTTTTTTTTTTTGCGTCTGCCGGGGTGCCCCTATAATAGCAGCGATAAGCACCCAGACCGCCATGGGTCGCTCGCCCCGGCTGACGTGGTTTTTCGTTTTCCTGCGGTGGTCGTCGTCAAGCACGTCCAAACACGCCACTTTCGTGGGCGCATTCGCGCTCTTTCGCTTCGCCGGAGTGCCAGCACTCACTCTGCCAAAAACGGCGAACATCCTAGTGGCGGTTCCCACTTTTGCGTCGGCGTCGCCAACCCCGCCCCGGCATACGCGGTTTGCCGTACTCGTGCGGCGGTGGCCGGCGGGCACGTCGAAAGACACCGATATCGTGCGCGAGTCGATGCTTCTTGGTCTCGCAGGAGGGCCGCCACTCACTCCTGCAAAAACGGCGAAGATCCGAGCGGCGCTTCCCACTTTTTCGTCGGCGTCGCAAACCTCGCCCCGGCAGACGCGCTTTGCCGTACTCGTGCGACGGTCGCCGGCGAGCACGTCGAAATACGCCGATATCGTGCCCGAATCGGCCCCGTTTCGCTTCGCCGGAGTGCCAGCACTCGCTCGGCCAAAGACGACGAACATCCGAGCGACGGTTCCCACTATTGCGTACGCGTCGCGAACCCCGCCCCGGCAGACGCGGTTTGCCGTACTCGTGCGGCGGTGGCCGGCGGGCACGTCGAAAGACGCCGATATCGTGCACGAATTGGCGCTCCTTGGCTTCACCGGAGTGCCAGCACTCACTCGGCCAAAAACGGCGAACATCCGAGCAGCGGTACCCACTTAGCCGTCGGCATCCCGAACTCCGCGCCGGCTGACGCGGTTGCCGAGCTCGTGCGACTAGCGACCGCGAACGCGTCTCGCGACGCCGCTTTCGTGCGCGGCTCCCATTGCGACCTGGGTTACCCGAGCTCGACCAGCAAAAAAGAAGGTCGAAAATTTTTTTTTTTTTTTCTGCGTCTGCCGGGGTGCCCCTATAATAGCAGCGATAAGCACCCAGACCGCCGTGTGTCGCTCGCCCCGGCTGACGTGGTTTTTCGTACTCCTGCAGCGGTCGCCGTCACGCACGTCCAAATACGCCACTTTCGTGGGCGCATTCGCGCTCTTTCGCGTCGCCGGAGTGCCAGCACTCACTCTGCCAAAAACGGCCAACATCCGAGCGGCGGTTCCCACTTTTGCGTCGGCGTCGTAAACCCCGCCCCGGCAGACGCGGTTTGCCCTACTCGTGCGACGGTCGCCGGCGAGCGCGTCGAAAGACGCCGATATCGTGCGCTAATTGGCGCTCCCTGGCTTCTCCGGAGTGCCGCCACTCACTCCTCCAAAAACGGCGAAGATCCGAGCGGCGTTCTCCACTTTCGCATCGGCGTCCCGAACTCCGCCCGGGCTGACGCGGTTTACCGTACTCGTGCGACGGTCGCCGGCGGGCACGTCGAAAGACGCCGATATCGTGCCGTAATCGGCCCCGTTTGGCTTCGCCCGTGTGCCAGCACTCACTCGGCCAAAAACGGCGAACATCCGAGCAGCGTTTCCCACTTTCGCATCGGCGTCCCGAAGCCCGCCCCGGCAGACGCGGTTTGCCCTACTCGAGCGACGGTCGCCGGCGATCACGTCGAAAGGCGCCGAATTCGTGCACGAATCGATGCTTCTTGGTCTCGCAGGAGGGCCGCCACTCACTCCTGCAAAAACGGCGAAGATCCGAGTTGCGCTTCCCACTTTTTCGTCGGCGTCCCGAACTACGCCCCGGCTGACGCGGTTTACCGTACTCGTGCGACGGTCGCCGGCGGGCACTTCAAAATACGCCGATTTCGTGGGCGCATTCACGCTGTTTCGCTTCCCCGGAGTGCCAACACTCACTCTGCCGAAAGCGGCGATCATCCGAGCGGCGGTTCCCACTTTTGCGTCGGCTTCGCAAACGGCGCCCCGGCAGACGCGCTCGTGCGACGTACTCGTGCGACGGTCGCCGGCGAGCACGTCGAAAGACGCCGATATCGTGCTCGAATCGACCCCGTTTCGCTTCGCCGGAGTGCTGCCAGTCACGGCGCAGAAAACGGCGAACAAGTGTTTTTTTTTTTTTTTTTCCTAGAATTTGTGTTATAGAAGGCACATTTGATATCGGACGATAATTTTCAACTTTATCACGCGCACCGATTTTCGTGTAGAGGTTTGCAAGTTTATGGGAATTTCTCCACTTGGAATAATGCGATTTAGTAGTACTACGAGAACTTCATGGATGTACTCAAGGGTACGGGGCAAGTCAGTTACGTCAACACCTGCAGATTTTTTACACTTCAAACTGAAAATTGTTGGTTGTGAGTCCTCGTGTGATATTAAAGGCCGATTCGCTAACACATAGAACAAAGAAAGAAAGGAAGAAAAAACGCCCGCGCTCGCTCAAGAAACCTGGGTTCGCAACAAGTGGCAACAACAAGCAACCGAGCGAGTGCGCCAAAACCCGTGGCGGCCGAACAAACGCGAAGTCCCAACCGCGTCAGCCGGGGCGGCACGGGACAGGAAAAATCACTTCAGCCGGGGCGGCGGGGCACCGAATAAACCTCGTCACCTCGTCGCAGGATAAAAGAGGAAACAAAAAGTCTAAACAGCGTCTGCTGGAGCGAATGCGTAATAAAACAACAACAACAACAAAAAAAAAAAACACCCGCGCTCAAGAAGTCTGCAATCACCACAAAAGGCGACTGTGACCGAGCAGCGTCAGCCGGGGCCGTGCGGAAACGGAAAAACCGCGACTACCGGGGCGTCGAGGCACCGAAAAATCCACTTCAGCCGCGGCGAAAAAAAAAAACAAAAAGAAAGACGGAGGGGGGGGGGGAACCACGTCTGCCGGGGCGAAGGAAAAAAAAAAAACGCGTCTGCCGGGGCGAGCCCGGGTGCGGCACCACCGGGAAAACTGTGGCAAACAGACATGGCGATCGAGTGAGTGGGCCGCCAGCCAGGCTCAGCCAAAAAGTGCAAAGTCCGAACTGCGTCAGCCGGGGCGGCAAAAACCACGTCAGCCGGGGCGGCGCAAAAAACCGCGTCTGCCGGGGCGGCACGAAACCGCGTCAGCCGGGGCGGCGCGAAAACTGCGTCAGCCGGGGCGAAAGAAAAAAAAAAAAAAAACGCGTCTGCCGGGGCGAGCCCGGGTGCGGCACCACCGGGAAAACTGTGGCAAACAGACATGGCGATCGAGTGAGTGGGCCGCCAGCCAGGCACAGCCGAAAAGTGCAAAGTCCGAACCGTGTCAGCCGGGGCGGCAAAAAACCGCGTCAGCCGGGGCGGCGCAAAAAACCGCGTCTGCCGGGGCGGCACGAAACCGCGTCTGCCGGGGCGGCGCGAAAACTGCGTCAGCCGGGGCGAGCCCGGGTGCGGCACCACCGGGAAAACTGTGGCAAACAGACATGGCGATCGAGTGAGTGGGCCGCCAGCCAGGCTCAGCCAAAAAGTGCCAAGTCCGAACTGCGTCAGCCGGGGCGGCAAAAAACCGCGTCAGCCGGGGCGGCGCAAAAAACCGCGTCTGCCGGGGCGGCGCGAAAACCGCGTCTGCCGGGGCGGCGCGAAAACTGCGTCAGCCGGGGCGAAAGAAAAAAAAAAACGCGTCTGCCGGGGCGAGCCCGGGTGCGGCACCACCGGGAAAACTGTGGCAAACAGACATGGCGATCGAGTGAGTGGGCCGCCAGCAAGGCTCAGCCAAAAAGTGCTAAGTCCGAACTGCGTCAGCTGGGGCGGCAAAAAACCGCGTCTGCCGGGGCGGCACGAAACCGCGTCAGCCGGGGCGGCGCGAAAACCGCGTCTGCCGGGGCGGCACGAAACCGCGTCAGCCGGGGCGGCGCGAAAACTGCGTCAGCCGGGGCGAGCCCGGGTGCGGCACCACCGGGAAAACTGTGGCAAACAGACATGGCGATCGAGTGAGTGGGCCGCCAGCCAGGCACAGCCGAAAAGTGCTAAGTCCGAACTGCGTCAGCCGGGGCGGCAAAAACCGCGTCAGCCGGGGCGGCGCGAAAACCGCGTCTGCCGGGGCGGCACGAAACCGCGTCAGCCGGGGCGGCGCGAAAACTGCGTCAGCCGGGGCGAGCCCGGGTGCGGCACCACCGGGAAAACTGTGGCTAACAGACATGGCGATCGAGTGAGTGGGCCACCAGCCAGGCTCAGCCAAAAAGTGCTAAGTCCGAACTGCGTCAGCCGGGGCGGCAAAAACCGCGTCAGCCGGGGCGGCGCAAAAAACCGCGTCTGCCGGGGCGGCACGAAACCGCGTCAGCCGGGGCGGCGCGAAAACTGCGTCAGCCGGGGCGAAAGAAAAAAAAAAAACGCGTCTGCCGGGGCGAGCCCGGGTGCGGCACCACCGGGAAAACTGTGGCAAACAGACATGGCGATCGAGTGAGTGGGCCGCCAGCCAGGCACAGCCGAAAAGTGCCAAGTCCGAACTGCGTCAGCCGGGGCGGCAAAAAACCGCGTCAGCCGGGGCGGCGCAAAAAACCGCGTCTGCCGGGGCGGCACGAAACCGCGTCAGCCGGGGCGGCGCGAAAACTGCGTCAGCCGGGGCGAGCCCGGGTGCGGCACCACCGGGAAAACTGTGGCAAACAGACATGGCGATCGAGTGAGTGGGCCGCCAGCCAGGCTCAGCCAAAAAGTGCCAAGTCCGAACTGCGTCAGCCGGGGCGGCGCAAAAAACCGCGTCTGCCGGGGCGGCGCGAAAACCGCGTCTGCCGGGGCGGCGCGAAAACTGCGTCAGCCGGGGCGAAAGAAAAAAAAAACGCGTCTGCCGGGGCGGCAAAAAACCGCGTCTGCCGGGGCGGCACGAAACCGCGTCAGCCGGGGCGGCGCGAAAACCGCGTCTGCCGGGGCGGCACGAAACCGCGTCAGCCGGGGCGAGCCCGGGTGCGGCACCACCGGGAAAACTGTGGCAAACAGACATGGCGATCGAGTGAGTGGGCCGCCAGCCAGGCACAGCCGAAAAGTGCTAAGTCCGAACTGCGTCAGCCGGGGCGGCAAAAACCGCGTCAGCCGGGGCGGCGCAAAAACCGCGTCTGCCGGGGCGAATGCAAAAAAAACAAAGAAAAAAGCCCGCGCTTAATCAAAAGAAAACAAAGAAAAAAGCTTGCGCTTAATCAAAAGAAAACAAACAAAAAAAGTTCGCGCTTAAGCCTGGCGGTGGAACCACCGGGGCAAACAGACCTGGCGATCGAGTGAGTGGGCCGCCAGCCGGGGTGAGCCAAAAAGTGCAAAAGTGCTCGCAGCTACTCGGGGAATCCCTGTTGGTTTCTTTTCCTCCGCTTAGTGATATGCTTAAATTCAGCGGGTTGTCTCGCCTGATCTGAGGTCGACAGCGGATACATTCGCTTCCATCAACTTCCTGCACGACCGCGTGCGCTCGCCCTACCAAGTGCGCCCGCAACCCTGTACAGGGCCACTTCTTCACAAGGCTGGCAATCGGCTTCCCCGCTGCACGCGTGCGGCGCACAACCGGTGTGACGTGGAAGTGACGGGACACGTTCGTAAACCCATCGCGAACCGAGTACGACGCCCTACCAAGTGCGCCCGCAACCCTGTACAGGGTCACATCTTCACAAGGCTGGCAAGCGGCATTCCGCTGCGCGCGTGCGTCGTCCGAGCAGTTGCGTGATAAACGACCGTGTCGAAAGCCCAAACACCGCCGAGGCCAGTCGCCGCCGCCGCAAGGGCAGCCACGCAGCCTGGCGAGAGGCATCGTCTCGTGTAGCGTCGCCCCCGCCCCAACTGGAGTGGCCCAGTTTTTTGAACGGGACGGGAACTGCGAAGCACTTAGACCGACGGCGGACTACGACGAGAACGCCTTAAGCTTCGCCAACGTTTCGCCAACTCGTGCGGGAGACTTTTTCCGCTTCGCGGCAAGTCGTCGCGCCGTGCTCTCCGCATCAACCGCGTACGCAGCGAACCGCAAACGTCGGGCGCAGCCTCCTCACCTCCCTGCGCTTTGCGCGCGAACGTTCCCTGTTCGCGCGGCAAAGCCTGGAGGAGGCACGGCCCCGCAGCGTGTTCGAGCGCCCGGTCTACGGGACACCCTGCTTACTTCGAGGGCAACAAGCGCAACGCAAGGCTGCGATCTCGCGCACTTTGCGCACGGCTGGAGAAGCTTTGCTGGCCGGCTTTCGCTCCTCGTGTTTACCGTGCGTTAAAGTTGCGCGTCCGTGGCTCTCGCAGCTCTTGCGCGCCCGGTCGCAGAGAGGAGTACGCAACCTCGACCGCACTTTCCCTGCAGGCTTCCTTCCGACTCGAAGTCCTGCGGCGGTCTCAACGAGGTGCCACATCCTCAATGCAGTCGGTCGCCCCCGTTTCGGTTGGGCTCTGGCACGACGGTCGCCACCGTCTCGCCCTTGAGTGGCCGCTGTTGGCGCTCGCTGTGAGGTGTTCAGCGTGCTGTCCGTGTTGCCGACGCGGTCAAAACGAGTCGACGGCTCACGTTCCCTTGTGCGCCGAAGGCTCTCTTGATATGTGATCCGACCCTCAGACAGACGAAGCCAAGGGAAGACCCAAGGCCGCAATGTGCGTTCAAAGAATCAGTGCTCAGTGTGTCCTGCAATTCACACCAAGTCTCGCAGCTGGCTGCGTTCTTCATCGACCCGAGAACCGAGTGATCCACCGCTTAGAGTCGTGAAAAAGTGTTTGTTCAATTCCGTACAGTCAAAACCAAACGTTTCTGGCACTCGGCCAAACAGTGGCCAAGAAGGGCGCTTTTCAGCGCACGCTTGGACTCCAAAACTCTGCCGCGCCTTTTTCGGCTGCCGCAAATCGAGCAAACGGTGTGTTTCGGACGGCGTTTCGCTTCCGCTACTTGCGAGTGCTTTCGTGGTCCACCCCTCTATAAATACTCGGGAGGCGTCGAAGCCGGTTCTCCAAGCCGGACCCGTAGGTATCGTTGTGTGCTCGCTCTCATTGGCCCGCCTAACCAGAAAATGCCTGCGGTACACCCATTTGGATAAGAGTGCACGCAGATGCGGGCCTCGACGGCTACACATTTCCTCGGGCGGCCGCCTCCCGGCCTCCGTGGAGCGCGGGATGCACGGTCCCATCGACAAGCCTCTCCCGTTTTTACCGTGGCGTCGCGGTTCACCACGGCGGGCGGGTCGGTCTCCTCCGCATAAAAAGGGGGACCCCCGCTTTTTGTTCCACGAAATCGCACAAGCTTTTTTCGCATCCACGGTTTGCCACCGCACACCAAAATGCCGATCCGGCTGCCTACTTTAGCCAACAGGTGGAGCCAGGCGCGCCGTACTTGCGCGGCACTTCCCACGTCCACCGAAGTCGGTGCCAAGGACCACTTTCGGCGCCGGAGCCGCGTACGAGCCTACTCGAGGCGGAAGAACGAAGCCAGCAAGGGCCTGGCCGCAAGTGCGTTCAATTGTCGGGACGTCCAAGTCCCTCGTTCTTCCGTGCTTCCTCTTTCGGCAAGTCGTTGCGGCACCTTCCCAAAGCGCGCAGACCCGCTAATCGCGACGAGCGCGACGTGGCCGTGCCGCCTTTCCCTCGGCAGCAAGCAAAACGCCTGGCAACGTCGACGCTCCCCTAACCGCGATCTCGCACCGTGTTTCGTGTGGCGAATTCAAAAGCCGGCCGGCGCTGCTGCAACCATTACGGTCGGTACGCATACGCCGCGGAGGGCGGGACGGTCATCGGAGCGTGCGGTTCCTCCATCGAGTACTGCGCACCTCGGCCGTCGCATCGCCGTGCCATGACCGGCCGCGCGTCAACGCGAACCGGTGCCAGCGAGATCCCTCGCCTGCAAGAACCGACCGGCAGCCTCCGTCACCCGAGGACGCGGAGGCGCTTGCCGCGGACGGCGGGACGGTATGCACTGGTGCACAGCGGACCCGTCACATCGCCAGTTCCTTGACCGACCGCCGACGCTTGTGCCGTTCCTCTCGTACTTGGCAGTCGCCGCGCGATTGTCGGGTCTCGTTCTTGCACGCTCGAACGGTCGGGAGGGCACTCGGCTGGCGTTTCGGGAACGCGCAGCCTCGCCTTCTACCGACGTAACCACGACTCGCCGTTCGCGCTCCGCCGCTCCTGTTTACAGTACTAGGCGGTCCCGCAGCGGTCGGGTCGCGCATTTCGAGCGCTTCGAGCCACGGTTCAGTGGCGGGTCGAAAGCCGACCTATGAGTGCGTTGCGCCGTTTGTACCCGCGTCCGCCACCTGGCCGACCGTCCAAGGTCGCGGTGTTGGCGTCCGCTGGGCGCAACAATTTGTCACGGGGTGCCGCTCCACATTCAGGCAGCCCCGTGGGGAAAAGCCGACCCCGCGTCCAAACGGGGTCAGCGGCAGAAAGTGTCGGGCGCAGACGCAGCTGAGGCGCTCACCCTTCACAATCCGTTAATGATCCTTCCGCAGGTTCACCTACGGAAACCTTGTTACGACTTTTACTTCCTCTAAATGATCAAGTTTGGTCATCTTTCCAACAGACCGGCGCAACCGAAAGGCCGCGCCGGACATCGGTCCGAAGACCTCACTAAATCATTCAATCGGTAGTAGCGACGGGCGGTGTGTACAAAGGGCAGGGACGTAATCAACGCGAGCTTATGACTCGCGCTTACTGGGAATTCCTCGTTCAAGGGGAACAATTGCAAGCCCCTATCCCAATCACGAAAGAAGTTCCACGGGTTACCCAGTCTTTTCAGACAGGGATAAAGACACGCTGCTTCCTTCAGTGTAGCGCGCGTGCGGCCCCGGACATCTAAGGGCATCACAGACCTGTTATTGCTCTGTTTCGTGCGGCTAGGAGCCGCTTGTCCCTCTAAGAAGGTTGTAAGGTGCTGGGAACCCCGCACCTATTTAATAGGCTAGAGTCTCGTTCGTTATCGGAATTAACCAGACAAATCGCTCCACCAACTAAGAACGGCCATGCACCACCATCCACCGAATCAAGAAAGAGCTCTCAATCTGTCAATCCTCCCAGTGTCCGGGCCGGGTAAGTTTTCCCGTGTTGAGTCAAATTAAGCCGCAGGCTCCACTCCTG
Organism: Rhipicephalus microplus; assembly: GCF_043290135.1. NCBI lineage: Eukaryota > Metazoa > Arthropoda > Arachnida > Ixodida > Ixodidae > Rhipicephalus > Rhipicephalus microplus. The sequence goes on from NW_027464945.1 coordinate 104,963, forward strand.
GTGGTGCCCTTCCGTCAATTCCTTTAAGTTTCAGCTTTGCAACCATACTTCCCCCGGAACCCAAATACTTTGGTTTCCCGGAAGCTGCCCGCCGAGTCATTTGAGTAACTCAGGCGGATCGCTGGTTGGCATCGTTTATGGTCAGAACTAGGGCGGTATCTGATCGCCTTCGAACCTCTGACTTTCGTTCTTGATCAATGAAAACATTCTTGGCAAATGCTTTCGCAGTAGTTCGTCTTGCGACGGTCCAAGAATTTCACCTCTAGCGCCGCAATACGAATGCCCCCGTCCGTCCCTCTTAATCATTACCTCGTATTCCAAAAACCAACAGAACAGAAACGAGGTCTTGTTCTATTATTCCATGCAAGTTTATTCAGGCGACTCGCCTGCGTTGAGCACTCTAATTTTTTCAAAGTAAAAGCACCGGCCATCTCGAGGCACACAATGAAGTGCACCAAGAAAGAACCGGCATGATGTTCAGTCCGAGCCGTCGCATCGGGTAGATGCACTACTCGTCTGGAACTGAGATCCAACTACGAGCTTTTTAACCGCAGCAGCTTTAGTATACGCTATTGGAGCTGGAATTACCGCGGCTGCTGGCACCAGACTTGCCCTCCAATTGATCCTCGTTAAAGGATTTAGAGTGTACTCATTTCAATTACGGGGCCTCAAAAGAGTCCCGTATTGTTATTTTTCGTCACTACCTCCCCGTGCCGGGAGTGGGTAATTTGCGCGCCTGCTGCCTTCCTTGGATGTGGTAGCCGTTTCTCAGGCTCCCTCTCCGGAATCGAACCCTGATTCTCCGTTACCCGTAACAACCATGGTAAGCAAGTAACCTACCATCGAAAGTTGATAAGGCAGACACTTGAAAGAAACGTCGCCGGCTCGTGGCCATGCGATCAGCACAAAGTTATCCAGAGTCACCACACAATACGGGCCGAAACCCGATCGATCTTGGTCTAATAAAAGCACCCGTTACCCAAAGGGCTCCAGGCTCACTGCATGTATTAGCTCTAGAATTGCCACAGTTATCCAAGTAGGAAGAAACGATCTAAGGAACCATAACTGATTTAATGAGCCATTCGCGGTTTCGCCTTATTTCGGCATGTACTTAGACATGCATGGCTTAATCTTTGAGACAAGCATATGATTACTGGCAGGATCAACCAGGTAATCGTTCGACTGCGCGTCCGTCCTCGCCCTCGGCGGGCCGGACGCAGTCTGTGTGCGGCGGAGGCCACCTTCAGGCGCCCCAACACGCTTATTTTGCACTCCGAGATGACGGCGTTCGAGCTCGCTACGGCACAACCTTCCCGAAAGACGAGTGGGAGCCGTGCGGCAAGAAGCACGTTCATGCTCGCTCTTTTTCGTTGCATCGACTCGGTCGCGCCGTGCGGGTTGCCCAAGCCCGCTGCACTGTCGGTGGACCGGCCGGAACTAGCAACGGAGCCGAGACTGCAAAGCCGCCAGACGACGGGTCACGCCCGCGTCTTCGGCGCTTTCGCATCTGAATCGCCCGAGGACGACACGGAACACACCTCGATATCGTGGTAAAACGGCACCGTCCGACAACCAGCCCCTAACGCATCAAGCGGATGAGGCTGCAGACGACTGCCGTGGATTCCCCTGGAGCAGACCCGAGGACACGCTTGACGAGGCCGAAGCCCGCCGCATATCAGACACCCGGTCGCTTTCGCGTACGCCGCTCACGAGAACCCCCACATAATAGCAGCGATAAGTACCCAGACCTCCTTGGGCCCTAATACGAGCGTACTCGAGAAAATTTCACCGCGGGTGTGCCCCGAAACGTGTGGCATGTTGAGCGTGCCACAAGTCTACGTCGCTCTCAAACCCGCCGAGGTCGTAGAATTTGCGACCCTACTCACGAAATTCCCACCGAGGATACGGCCGCAAACGTACCGCACCTTGGGTAGGCCACGAGTTTGTGCAACACTACGCTGACGGCACAGCACCGAGGTCGTGCGCGCACGCACGGGAAAATTCCGCCGCGGTTTCTGCCGAAAACGTGAGGCACCACGACTCTCCGCAAGTTCGCGTCGACTGCGAAAGACCGAAGTCGTGAACGACGTGTCCGCTACTCGCCGCCGACACGCTGGACACCAAACGTACAACGACTCGACGGCGTCGTAGAGGCCCACGACGCGGTTTTCCTTAACGACGTCTCGGCGTGGCACCGACAGGTTAGAACGGCCGACCAACGTTCCCTGTCCGCCGTTCGGCTCAGTCGAAGGGCTCGGCGACTTCGGCAACGCTGCGAAGCCGCACGGTGACGCACGCCATGTCCCCATTTTTTTTTTTCTTTCTGCGTCTGCCGGGGTGCCCCTATAATAGCAGCGATAAGCACCCAGACCGCCGTGGGTCGCTCGCCCCGGCTGACGTGGTTTTTCGTACTCCTGCGGCGGTCGCCGTCAAGCACGTCCAAATACGCTACTTTCGTGGGCGCATTCACGCTCTTTCGCTTCGCCGGAGTGCCAGCACTCACTCTGCCAAAAACGGCGAACATCCGAGCGGCGGTTCCCACTTTTGCGTCGGCGTCGCAAACCCCGCCCCGGCAGACGAGGTTTGCCGTACTCGTGCGACGGTGGCCGGCGGGCACGTCGAAAGACGCCGATATCGTGCGCGAATTGGCGCACCTTGGCTTCACCGGAGTGCCGCCACTGACTCCTCCAAAAACGGCGAAGATCCGAGCGGCGCTTCCCACTTTCGCATCGGCGTCCCGAACTCCGCCCCGGCTGACGCGGTTTACCGTACTCGTGCGACGGTCGCCGGCGAGCACGTGGAAAGACGCCGATATCGTGCCCGAATCGGCTCCGTTCGGCTTCGCCGGAGTGCCAGCACTGGCTCGGCGAAAGACGACGAACATCCGAGCGACGGTTCTCACTATTGCGTACGCGTCGCAAACCCCGCCCCGGCAGACGCACTTTGCCGTACTCGTGCGACGGTCGCCGGCGAGCACGTAGAAAGACGCCGATATCGTGCCGGAATCGGCCCCGTTTGGCTTCGCCGGAGTGCCAGCACTCACTCGGCCACAAACGGCGAACATCCGAGCGGCGGTTCCCACTTAGCCGTCGGCGTCCCGAACTCCGCCCCGGCAGACGCGGTTGCCGAGCTCGTGCGACTAGCGACCGCGAAGCCGTCTCGCGACGCCGCTTTCGTGCGCGGCTCCCACTGCGACCTGGGTCACCCGAGGTCGACGAGCAAAAAAGAATGTCGAAAAAAATTTTTTTTTTTTTTGCGTCTGCCGGGGTGCCCCTATAATAGCAGCGATAAGCACCCAGACCGCCATGGGTCGCTCGCCCCGGCTGACGTGGTTTTTCGTTTTCCTGCGGTGGTCGTCGTCAAGCACGTCCAAACACGCCACTTTCGTGGGCGCATTCGCGCTCTTTCGCTTCGCCGGAGTGCCAGCACTCACTCTGCCAAAAACGGCGAACATCCGAGCGGCGGTTCCCACTTTTGCGTCGGCGTCGCAAACCCCGCCCCGGCAGACGAGGTTTGCCGTACTCGTGCGACGGTGGCCGGCGGGCACGTCGAAAGACGCCGATATCGTGCGCGAATTGGCGCACCTTGGCTTCACCGGAGTGCCGCCACTGACTCCTCCAAAAACGGCGAAGATCCGAGCGGCGCTTCCCACTTTCGCATCGGCGTCCCGAACTCCGCCCCGGCTGACGCGGTTTACCGTACTCGTGCGACGGTCGCCGGCGAGCACGTGGAAAGACGCCGATATCGTGCCCGAATCGGCTCCGTTCGGCTTCGCCGGATTGCCAGCACTGGCTCGGCGAAAGACGACGAACATCCGAGCGACGGTTCTCACTATTGCGTACGCGTCGCAAACCCCGCCCCGGCAGACG
>NW_027464946.1:0-108500 GCF_043290135.1 Rhipicephalus microplus
CTAGGTAGACTGCATTTTCTGCTGGTAAAGCTGCACAATCCCAGATAATGTGCCTAAGTGATTCGCAAGTCCAATCGCGCAATTTCCAAGTATCATATGGATAGACATCTGGGTATATGTTCTTAAAATGAATGGGTTTGGAGAAGGCCTTGGTTTGTAATTGCCTCCAATCTACCTCTCGGGATCTGTCGAGTTCGGGGCTTGCTGGGGGATAAATAAGCCTAGATTTATATAAAAGTTCGTAATGTCACATAATCGGGTCTTTCTATCCCTCTCTGTCCAGCCCTCCACGGGATGTCCATCCCCTGAAGAGGACCTTTCAATGCGGGCGCGGAACGTGAGACCTTGCGCTACGAGCGCCGAGTTTTTTGGGCAAGAAAACGCAAGCAAGCTACATTACCATTGCCGTGGGCAAGAAAGCATTCCACAAGCAGTGCAAACTCATCATACCATGTGATAGAAAGACACTCTGGAGGTCGAAAACTTTTAACGGCGGAGCTGTGTAACAGAACCGTGATCAGTCCATTGCAGCCGAAACACTTCGCGCAGAGCTGACGTGACCTCGAGCTGCCTATCAACTGCTGAGGTGTGCGGTGCTTCGCACTAGTCCCGCCCGAAACACGGCTCCGCCGCCAGCTGTGAGCAACTGCGCATGCGCCGTGACATCATGATGAAGCAGGGCACCCCACCTAAATCTACAACAATGCACTGCTCAAAGGGACTTGTTCATTGAGTTAGTCAACCTTCATAACTGATTTTAAGGAGCATAAACTAACCACAAGAGTGGACGCGGGGATGCAACGGTGTCGCGTTCAGTCGCGTAGCCCAGGGGCGTCACAGTGAGCCCGTGCACCCCTCCTCCCCCCCCCCCCAGAAATGTTTCCCCCATGTCATACAAGGCACAAAACGACTCTCAACTACATCTGCCCGCCTGGGCCCCACTTCAGATGTAAATTGTGCTTCCCTCCCCCCCCCCTCCTGCCCCCAAAAATGTCTGCCCTACACCCAATCAGTCCAATTGTGCGCTCATGTGATTGTGTTTTTTCGCGCCTCAAAAACAAGTATGACCGTACACAGCCCGCACCCTCTTGACAGTCTCTCCGTCACCAGCTGCGCGTTTTTGCGCATGCGCACGGTGCACGTGCACTCGGATGCTCCTCCTTGTCTCGAGACTACTCGCGCCCTCTCGGTCTCGCCCTAAGACCTATACTCCGCCGTGCCAATGGCCTCCGAGATGTTCGGCGCGCCGCACGCCCGCCATCTCGGAGGTTATGTTGTGCCTTTACCGCTGCGCCATTAGTGAAACCTTCATCGCGTTTAGGGCAACAACATCACTCTTACACGTTTACACCTTTCAGTACATCTTTAACTTCGAAAGATGTGGTTCTGCAAAGCTTTCTCGCGGACACTCGGCAGTGGCCACCTTAAAATCACTGATGTTGCACCATGCCCGAATTCTCAAGTTATTATCGACCTGAAAGCAGCATGCGCGCGTCATTAAGTCAGAAAGCACGTGAAACAAACAATAAATATCGTTGTGGGTCCGAAAGACACCCAAAAACCCTGTGTTCTGTTCTAGGGAGTAACATCGATTACACCAATACGTCAGATACGCGTACACTCATCTTTTATACGAGCATATTCTATTTTCATACTGTCCAGAGTCCCTCGCACCGAGAAACTTGCCATATTCCATCCATAATCGTGAGTGCCATTAAATTCGGTGAGCCGTGGCCGTGAGAAAGGGCCATAATTCATGCGCGTACGGTGTATACTCCAATATCGTCGTTGAAGAGACGCTGCTATGCTGCTCAATTGCGTTTCTCAAAAACGCCCATATTTCAGCGTGCGAACGGTCTGCACTTTTTATTGCGCGTGCCTATCTATTTGTACGGCACAAATATGACCCGCATATGCGGGCACTCTCATCGAAGAAAGCGCACCGGCGACGGGCGTAATTGGCAAAATTCAGACAAGGATATTCAAGGAAAAGAACGAAAAAGTTGAATTAGGTAACCAATGGTTTATCTGGCTGTGGGTAACAAGGACACGTATTATAAATGTAATTTTAACGATATTCAGTGTTACAGAAGTGATGCTTCACGCTTCACAGCCCTACCTTGTTGTTGTGCAAGCAAACAAGCGCACAGAACGAACGTTTCCACGTGTCCAGGCAGTGTACATTTACGGCGGTACAACTCGCTTCCATTTGTTTTAGGGAACTGTACGAGGTAATTTTTTATTCATTACGCAGGGTGCGCACAATGTACCCTCGAAACGGCCTCGCGGGTTCTTGTGTGGATGCGGGTGTGGTTTGCGTGCGGCAGATTTATAAGAATCTTTGAAAGGACAAACGCTGCCGGCTACGAAACGGCGATGTATAGGTTCAATTTTCTCGTCAAGTCCTCATTGCAACTATTTTTACATCGCGCGTCTTGAACCTTTTGTAGTTAGTGTTTGTATTTTTTATTATAATGAGGGAAAATGTTATGTAGATCTAATTTCTCTCTGTGCGTCCATTCATGCAATTAGCGACTGTTACGTTAAAGCAAAAAAAATTACGTGATTGCTTTCCTTGCCACTGCGTAAGAAAAATGATGTGTGCACATCGTTTGGAGGAAAAAAGTACGTAAGTAAGCACCATTAATCTTGTCAGACTGAGGCGCGTCACATAGGCATCAAATGTTTGCCTGCTTTCTCCGTTAACGAAAGCAGAGCGCCGTCGTGGGTGACGCCACGAAGTGTAAGTAACGCTGTTTTGACAGATTTATGTGGCTTAATGTAACATAGCGTACCGTTCACAGAGCAGTTATCCGGTGAAAATCTGTGGCAGTGAAATTGCCACTGTTGCAGCACAGACTTCCGCTTAATTACGCACATAATTCGAAGACTTCTTCCAACACTTGTACGTGGTACCATGCTCCGGCATATGGCTCACAGGCAAGGGAACTTTGAAGATTTCTATGTATTTAACACTTGTAAGGCAGACCACCGTCACGTTTTTGTAGCTAGAAAATTGGTGTGAACGTTTTTATGTAAAATAGTTCAAAACTGAGTGGAAGTTCGTTGTGTGCACCGCAACTTTGGGGCTAACGCGACCTTGTCTTTTTCGTTCACTACTTATGAACTGCATGCCTTTTGATGCCGTAAGATGCTGTCGTAATACTTCACGGGCAAGGGGGACTCTGAGAGGCATTGCCAACCTTTCGTTCCCGCACCTTTGTTGTACTCACGTTAAAATAATCATTCATACAATCGGGCATAATTCACGACCCATGCGGATTTCAAAACAAGAAAAAAGCTTTTGGTTGAAGCGAAGTTCTTCATGGTCCGGGAATTGTACCCGTGACCTACATCACCTTGGGGCGGTCGCTCTACCGACCGAGCTAACCAGAATGCTGAGTATTGACAGCACGATGGCGAATTAGTCGACAACTTGTAGCAGATGAACGCAGATTATGTTCTGAGAAATGCGTACGACTTCTCTTGTGGATTTGGTTACAATCGCGTGGTTGTCAATTATACTTTCCATACCTATTCGTAACCAATTCACTCATTTAAAAATTTATTGACTATTTCATCATTTCTCGCTGAACTTCCTGCTTGAACGAGATTTGTTGGAGTATCTTTGAGACTGGATTTTACTATGCCTAAGCGAAAAGTATGGACATAATATTTAAAAATTACTATCACTAAACACACACACACACACACACACACATCCATAAAAAACTAGAAAATGGGGGATTCCGCGCACGTAAAAATATTAAGAGTTCCTCACATTTTCTCATATGTCATGAAGGGGACAGAAAAACAACTTGTTTGCAGAAAAAACATGTACGAAAATCCATCACTTGCTTATTAATAATGCGCGGACAGGCATTTGAATTCCCCCATAGCTGATCAAGAGTGCAAGAAGAACGAGCTTGAACGAATGAAAATATGCTTTTTGCTGGTGATTTCAAAACCAAACTGCATCCAATCAGGTCGAGCGGAAGGTGTGTATCTCACATTCCTAATTAAGCTAATAAAAACGAAAATACACCATTACGAACAAAGAAACCGGCCTTTGAAATTCTCGTCACGAACGGTGCGCAATGCCCCCCCCCCCCACCCCCACTTTTTTTTTACGAATAACAGAATCAGAACGGTCGGAAAATTTCGAAACCAGTGGGTCGAGTAAGGCTACACCTTCACGAACCACGAGGAAAATTTTATAAGCGGCAAAAACAGAATGAAAACAGAATCTCGCGGTTTGTGAATGAATGGCACTGTAGCGTGCGTCTGAAATGTATACAGGGAAACCAAAGTATTCGTTGCAGTGATGGCACGCAATGTGCCTCACATAAATTCGATGCTCCTTTAGTTGTCGGTGCGCTTTTTATAAGATGGCTTTACTGCCAGATTACTCACCCATGCCCTTCTCATAAACTTCCACCCGTGCAGAAAAATGTGCCACAGCTTCTTTTAATCATGTATGAAATCAGAAAGTTGAGGGCTTATATATCGAAGGCACTGGTTAGGTGATTGGCACTGGTGTATATAAGTGATTAAATACCATGTAAGGGACAATCCTGCACTAGCTTGAATTCCGTTTATTGCATCTACTCTACTGCACAAAGCCAAGGCTATCAGTGAAGATTAGCTCCGAGTTTATGGTGCGAAAATCGTCGAGCTCGGCCCGGCATAGATGGATCGATGAATGTCCAGGAGAAACTTATTTCAGCTTCTGTGCAATATGGTAAGTAATTGGATGGATTAAGCGAGCAGTCGACGAGAAACTCTGGCATCCGGGTGGGCTATAGCCCGATTAGTGCCGGGCACTGCGGATGAATTGCTTCCTCCGGCGAGTACAGCTTTATGGACGGCTTCCGTCGTATGACACTCTACTTGTGCGGGTTAAGTTCGCTCGCCTTCATTGCCGAAAAGCCGACCCACGCGTGTATGGCATTGTTGGCTGGGAACGTTTGCGGAACGTTTGAAGCTCTATTGCAGCCTACAAGACGTATGAACTAAAAAGTATGTCTGACCTTCGCTAGGAGCACTGTAGAAGCCACGAAAAAGCTGTAAATTTGTGCCATGTCAGTGCCATCTAGAGAGGAGAGAAAAAAGTAAATCACGTTAAATCAAGCATGTGGCCGCTTGGCAACCCTACAGCTGGTGAGGAAAAGATGTAGAATTCATAAACTAGATAAGATACTTCACCATTTTTTTTTCTCAACAACAGTTCGTTCACTAGATGTTTCCAGATATTTGTTTTACCTTTAGTAAATGTATTGAAAAGTTTACATGCGTGGAAGCGACAGCGAGAGAATAAGATCGACTGCCACGCGTAACCCCGATTAATATAATGAATAGAACCAAATGGACCATTGAAAGATGGTTCAGCGTAATAAACTGTTGACGCATGAGTGTCCCTTTGCGAACGAGGTTAGGCTTCTGGTTTTAAATATAGTTTGAAAATATCAAAGAGCCGCAAGTTGTCCACGCGTTCACTCTGATAGGCAATAGTTAAGACGATTATGAGATAAGCGAAAACCAAATATTCACCTCGCACTTTTCGATCGCACGAGACCACAGTGCTGAAAAAAAGTTACGCTGCTGCTATTAAAAGTATTGAAAAAGGAACTGAACCTCCCCCTCCCCTCTTTTTTTAGTGTCAGCAAGGTTCATGTATGCACACGTTTTTTATCTTCTTTTTTGAACCAAGGTGTTGTCTTAGTAAATATCACTTGATGAGGTTTTCCTACTTACTCGTGTTTTTCGTTCTAAAGCATTTATTTCGGGCTAACAGGTCTACGTTAAAAAAAGAAAGAACACAATTCTGAAAGTCTCGGTTTTCGTTTCGTTTGCTTCTCAGATGATTGCGCTTGCTTCTTTCCTAAACTCATTTTACTAACGGTCCGAGGAGTCTGAAAGTACGTTAATGTATCTCTGGTTTCCCCCTTTTTCAGAAAGCAGGAAAATCGACGTACACTCGGCGCTTTGTCAAGCGAACAAGATACCCTTATTATCAAGCTGTCGGGGATGTGACGCAGGACCGCGTTCTTTTTATGGGAACAGTTACCGCTTTCATCCTAGCCCCATTTCGAAGGCGCAAAATTGCTAATACACCACCTTATGGCACCACAAGCAAACTTGCGCCGTAATTTAAACTATTGCTGTCGTACTGGTAAATTGCTTCTTCAAGACACGTGCTCCAAGTGCATTCTTTCTTCATTCGAACCGACAACGGTGCTAGAAGCTAAACAGGGAGGCATAGCACGGGGGAAGAAAATACGTCACGCGCACTTCGTGACGTCGAGCACTTGCTTTTCCTTTTTTTCCTTAAAATGCGTGCCTTTTAAGTGGGATGGAGCGTGTGCACATGGACAAGTCGCGGCCTCCCGTGGCAGCCCCAGTAACGACCGCGCACGACATGCTCAAATCAGCCAATGGCTGATACTAGGCCGGGGACGTAGTGATCTGTGGCCTGTAGCTTCATTTGTCGAGAGGTGAGAAAGCTATTTTTAGCAGACTGAGAAATTATCGTTATTTCGGGGCAGCGCGCTGTGCTATATTAGTTTTGATGCGTGTTCTCGGGAGCCTTGATTGCCGATCGAAAGCGTTTTCTGAACATGCTCAAATAATGTTGCAGGGCCCCTTTAACGCGTCCTCCACGGCTAGTTCGTCAGAATGCGAAGGAAGTTCCTTCTGGGTCCTTATTAGTCAAGAAACGCGCGCTAAAGCTGATAGGCTAAAAATTAATAATAAAAAATACTAGTGACGCAAAAGACAACGTTGGGTGCCAGCAGAGCGAGGGTGTTTAGGGAAAAGACTGAACACGACTGGGACGATTCCCTCACCACTCCTGCTCAGTTGTGTACGCAAAAGCGCACCACGGTTGTGAACGTGGGATCCTTCGTCTGCACGAGAATAAGCAAACGATGGAGTAATCAGAATTGAGAATTTGGAGCCCTACTACAATCGGAAAAATCAAAGCAAGTGACGCATGGTGTGTGCCTGTTTGATCTTTACACTTTCCTTGTTTCTTTCTCTTTCTTTCTGTTTCTTTCTCTTCCTTTCTCTTTCTCTCTTTTTCTATCTTCTTTTCTCTCTTTCTCTTTCTCTCTTTGTCTCTTTTTCCTTCTCTTTCTCTTTATTTCGTCCTTCTTTATCGCTTTCTCTCTCTGTCTCTTTTTATCTTTTTCTATCTTTTTCTCTCTCTCTCTTTGTTTCTTTCTCTCTTACTCTCTTTCTTTTTTTGCGTCCTCCCACATGTTGTCGTAGGTATACCCACGTCACCGAGTGCCCTTCCAGTTTGATAATACTCTCGAAACTTGACCGCCGTTCTTGACAACGATTGTGACGGACAAAGCAACTGCCGTCCGCTGTCTCCTCCTTAAACATTTCTCCAGAGACACGGCCTGCCCACCAGGATTCTGCAACATCTTCCTGTTCGCATCAAGTGGTTATTCTTTTAGCGCCAGAGCCCGACGTCCTCCTAATTACCCATTGATTGTCACGGCGCAGTCTAATTAGCGTGTAGCCCGCAGCAGAATAACGCAGTTCCCGGACCTTGCAACACGGGTCATCACGCGATGCTCCAGACTCGCGTCATATGGAGTATTTTGTGCGCCTGGTGGGAAAGCACTGTACCCTTATAGATATATACAATGACACGGGCACAACTCTACTGGGTCTAAGGGTCACTTCATCCTTCGAATCTCACCTCCGGGCATCGTGCTAGTCTTCTGTCTAAGCTGACTTGCCGGGCGCTAATTAAAAGCTCTTCTAGGAGTTCTCCTTCATCGCCCTCCCGCCGGCTGTCGACCGTATGAGCACGTGTGTTCGCGAAATTGAAGATTCGATTATGCTGACGCCTCGTGACATTGATTGGCGCCAGAGACTGCGGCAGGAAAGCAGGTTCCTGAACACTCTTATCACTGGTTTTTATCACGTGACGCGCTTTATGATTGTGATGGCGTCTATGTGAACTGTCTGCCCGTTTCAAAGAGAGGCATTAGATGTATACGGCAAAAACTGGCTCGGAAAAGCGAGAATAATGAGGTAATTCTCACGGAAAAAAACTGTCGTGTTTTCTTAAGTGCTCATTAGGAAGCAACATTGCAAAGCAAAGGTACTACGAAAGTTATTGCAGCTTGAGGAAGCAACTGCCTTGTCAAAATTTGGCGCTTTCATGAAAGAACGTGCACTGGTAATCGGAGGCAGATAGCGCGCGGGTGGCAGTTCTGGCTCTCTCCGACACGTTTGTGGAGAGCGCGAGTGTTGTCTTTTTAGCTAATTGTAGCTGGGGCGCGAAAATGAGAGAGGATCACAATAAATAGTTCTCTTTAGACATAGGCTGCGCTGTACGTAGGGGAAGGGCACGCTGTTCTTTCTATACCGAGTACCAAGGACTGTCCATCCTCGCATGCGCAAAATGGGCAATGAAATCGAAGATTGCAAAGCAAGGGAAAGAATCCGGAACACCGAGAGAGAGACAAAAACGCGACCACCGTCCAATCGCTACAAACATGCGCAGTCATGTTGTGTGTTTCATATGTATGTTTTATGATACGTTTTACAAACTTTTTTTAGCGCAATCCGTGCGTCGGGTGTGGGAAGCGGTTCGTGGGAAAATCCGAATGTAGCAAGCTCACAAATTTGTCGGCTTGTAAAAAGAGCACGTGGTGCCTTCCACAATTCCCTAAAATGATTCGAAGGGGAAACTCGCTTTCCTCTTCATCTCAGTCGATCGTATTTATTCTCCCCCAAAAAGCGGATTTAATCGAAATAGGTCAGATTTCATTATTTTTAATATTCTCTCCTTGGGAGCAGAGCATCCTCATTAGGTCTTTGTCACCAGTATATCAGTTCCGCTGCAGAAAGATTCTTATTGAATCAGGACGGTTTTCACTGCTAATCTCTAAACTAGTAAAATTAACTTCTTCAAATCATTTTAATATGCTGGATATACAATCGATATGTGATCCCTTTTAGCTAATCATTCGCTTCTTGGCCAATCCCATAGGGTGGATGTGAGCCATACCTAAAGATCATCATCATCATCATCATCATCATCATCATCATCTTTGAGCATATCGCCTACGTGACTTTAGGATTGTTAAATTTCCCATTCCCTAGATATCTGTTTTACCGAATTTCTTTATTGAAATTTGAAAATTTTTTATCCTCAATATATTAACCGCCGATTTAATGGCAAATCCCCCATAGTGTGTACAAACCAAGCATAAGCACAAGCAAGCAAGCAAGCATTGCCTGCATGAGTGAACCGCCTTTCAGCGAGCGGCGTCGTCGTTTGGTGGCGTTACGCGACGTCAATGGCATCACAGATTTCGCCCATCTGTCGCGACACTGTGACGCCATATAGTGACGTCACGTGGCGGCGTCATCACGCGATGCCGAATTTTCAGCTTCGCTCGTGTTGACGTCATCGACGGTTAATGTTCCCTTTCAACGAATCATTTCGAGGCCTGACCACACGTACGCTTTGCGGCGCGTGAGTGCGTGCTTTTATGACGCGGTCTCGCGCCCTCTCCCTATGTGGAGAGACAGGGTGCGCGGCCACGTGAAACTACGCATTCTCTCTCTCTCTATATATATATATATATAGAGAGAGAGAGAGAGGGCATGGTGCTTTCTCCCTATAGAGAGAGGGCATGGTGCCGCGTCAAAAACGCACGTACTCACGCGTTGCAAAGCGTACATGTGGTCAGGCCTTGAGGCTCTCGCCTCAAAAGTGACAGGCCCAGTAGCAATTGAGCTCTTCGCAACTGAAGTGGACTTAGTGCTTCAATCTAGCACAGAAACATTTGAGTTTAGTGTTCGAAAACTGAAGTGAATATTCATTTGAGAGCACTTACTATGCCTTACACTGGAATGACTTCCTCTCGCGGCACTTATAGTGTATCACTAGAAAACTGGGATCTGAGCGTGACCCCGAACTCATTAAAGCCAGAGCGCCGATTCACTATCCTCGGGGACAACTTTCTGTGGCAATGAAGGGAAAGGCTATGGAGCCAAAGTGGCCATGTGCCACCGCTGTAGAATATAATGCCACGAATGCGTCCATGTTTTCCGCGTGAAAATACTAAAAAAAGCAACGTCATTTTCTACTGAATCCTGTTTATAAAAAGACGCTGCACGCACCGAGGGGATTTCAGTATTTTTTGTTGCTTTCTGAAGAGTCGTTTTGCGTTTTTGCGGGTCCGGAAACGTCGCACGTTTTACGTGCAAGTCGCAGCACAAAATGGCGTCTCGGTCTTTAGCAGAGAGCGCGTCGCCGTCCAGCTAATCCGACGCCTCGCCGAAAGAACTTGTGTCGAATTTCACCCACAAATGACCGGTGTAAGCGCACGTAACAAATTTTGTGCAGTGGAATTACTTGAACACGGCCATCTTTTTAAACGCGTGCCGAACCGGACTACATCGCGGAGGAGTACAACAGCAGTACCTCCGCCCACGTACTTTCCCATCGTTGCCACAGAAAGTTGTCCCCGAGCATAATGCACTAAAGCACACGCAAACGCGTGATCACCTTCTAATGTCTCTACCAGGAGTTTTTGCCACGTCTCAAAGCAAAGTGAAGCGCGCACTCCTGATGAGATTCTCGGAAAACGTGGTGCACGCCCTCCAACACAGGACTCCCCAGTATACATGAAAATAGCAACGGTGTGCTTTATGTAAAACAGCGGGATCAGTGTACCGAGCACTGCGTCTCATCCGAAACTGTCCCAATTTTGGGGTCCTCGAATCTCAATCGCCACGTTCGCCCAAGCGAACTTTACCACGAAATACAGGAGCTTTGTTTTTTTCGTTCAGTAATGTTACCATAGTGTCTTCGAAAGACAACTAATTAGAGATTCCTATTATTGGTGATTGGTTAAAAATTTTGAGGGAATTTCGGCTACACAACGAGAGAAGAAAATTATTTTGACTGGTTGCGCCACCTAAAACGAGTGAACGTAACGGTAACAGCTTCATATGCTGATTTACCAATGCAGAGATTTTTGTGTGTGTGTGTGTGCATAAATCCTAACGAACGCCCGTTATGTCAGGCGAACTTTGTTTTGTCATGATTCCACCTTTTCATGTTTTGGTCTGTTCAGTTTGAAGTGCCTCAAGAAGACAGGTAAATTATAGCTCCTTTATAGCAAATTCGAAGCTTATGAAATGATGCGGTTTTCCAGGGTCTAGAATTTTCGAACGAAGAATACTGCCAATTTATTAGAGCTGATTTATCTTTACTAATATAATGAGTATCAGATATAACGAATTTATGATCTTAAGGCCATGTCATCATAAAAAGGCACGACTACGTTCTAGTATTTCAGTACTTATATAGCTAACTATTGCATACTAATATCCCTGAGTCTATTGCGGAAATGGGTATATCATGCAATCGCAGACGCACACAATAGTTACATACGGGTTATTGGATAACATATCTCATTGTCAAGAATGCTGCTGTGGAACCGTTGATAGGAGAAGTGGTGTTTTCACATTTATGTTGCAGATTGAAGTGATCAGAGAACAAACAGAATACATGATGAAGTAACGAAAATGAAGTTGTACCTCTCAAGCGCCAAATTTCATTAAGCACTACGGCACATTCGACACGTCTTCAATGAAAAGACAATCGCTTCTGGGAGATATAAACCAGCTTTCTCATCTGCTCAAGTTCATACTAGGAAGGAAAGAACATTTTCTATTCATTGTGGTATTCTCAAAGCGGCAATAAAAACCGTAGCACCAGTCCAAAAAAAAAAAAACGGACGTAAAATGACGTGTAGTTTCGTAAGCATTTCAAATCGGTCTATATTTGAGTCCCCAGACAACTATTGCTTCTTAGGTTTAATGAAATAGTAGTACACAAATATCATGCCATCATGGAATATCCAGCTGTAGCTCACTCTGACCTTTCCCGAATCTGAGAATGCTTGTTTACATACGCCTGTTTGCTCCGAGGAAATCTGATATAGCATATGCAGAAAGGTACTCTCCTAGATAAACAAGAAACCGTGGTATCACTTCGCGATGAGCGGCGTCTACAAAAAAAAAAAGGAAGAAGTGGTGCGTGCCGTAAGCTCCAGTTCTCTCTTTTGCACGGAGTAAATATAATGCTCTTAACTCAAAAACTCTGAATCCTGATGCATCAAGGCAGACGTGCATCATTGAAACTGATACAACTTTATTATAAATACATCGAGCATTGTGCTTTGAAGAACTGGACGTAATCTGCAAGAAAGAAATAATTGTTATGTCACTTTGTTGTAGATACCTTATAGGGCCAGTCAACAGGCTAAGACCGCATGTCCTGGAATATTTCTCAAGATTATTTATGTACGATCTCGTTCTATCAAATATCTGCCAGTAATGTGCATGCACTTTCGATTTGCGATCTTTTCGGTCTTCAAGATTTTCGCAGAAGAACCGGGAGCATACATCGCTTTCAAAAACGTTTAATTCGGACCTCAATAACAGTCGTGATGTTCGATTTACTGTAATCCAAAGCTAGTACAGTGAACTGAACATTATTGCGTGGCCAGACTGCTTAAATTTTTGACAATCGAAAGATTATAGCCGTGCGCGCATAGGAAGGGGGCTGGGAAGAGGTGGTCTCTTTTTCTCTAATACCTCGTTTTTGCACTGTGTACTGATCGTAAGGATGTATGTGGACGAAAGAGGGGAAGAGAACGGCTAGGGAGGGGGGGGGGGGGTCACTACCGTGAAACATCGTCCACTTAGTCCCCTCCCTTTTAACGAACCCTGCGCACGCCGAAAGGTAGGATAAAGTCTAGACTTCCCACGGAGATGGATCAGCGTGAGTGAAAGAGACCCGGTACTGCAAGTCCCAGGAAAAGATCGGCGCTGTTTACAATGCTAATGGATGCGACAAGCGCATAGGGAAGAGGCATCGAAGCCAGCCGAGAGAAGCTCTGCGTCGCCGAGTTACGTGGCGGAACGCTTCAATTCGTAAACATCCTATACTGCGGTGCATCTACCTCATAGGGAAAATCCACGCGAGTGACAGAAAGGAGTGCGCGGTTAGGCAGCACCAGCGATCAATTCCTAGCGTTCGCTTCACTACTCAGTTATTTATCCTCGAAGTGACTCCCAGGCGTGGTTATACGAGAAGTTTTTTTGATCACACTGCCAGGCTGCTTTGCGTGCAATGTAGAAGCTGTCACGATTTCAAGTTTACTCTCTAGCGTTATGCTTATCTCTTTCTGTGTAGTTGTTCAAAGTTTGTCGTCGTTTCACGTCTCGCGTTGGTGTCACGCAGGGGGACATCAACGTGAGAAGTAAAACGAAAGACGCTTGGTACACATAAGCCAAGCAGGCTTCACGTTTGGAATGCCAGCGTCGCCGAAGGACTTATTCGTCTGACCGAGCCGGCGAAGCGAGAGCGAAATGCCAGTGCCGGTAGTTAGACGCACCGCGCTCGGACTAGGAAACAGCAGAAATGCGCCATAGAGCAGAAAATCGATAATCACGAAACAAATGTGCAAATGACCAAAAAGATCAGACGAGGACTGGAAATACTAGGCCGGGGAACCTAACCACATGAAAAGGCCATAAATGAGCAGGTAAACACAAGAAAAAGAATTGCAAGAGAACAAGAAAAAGGCAATAAACACAAGGCAGACATATGAAAGTCAGTGTTACTCAGTTTATGTGACCTTCAATTGGAGTTAAACTGGCTTAGTTTGTTGATGTGTTCATGCCATGTTTTTTTTTCAGCTTTAACTGTTCTGGTTAAAGAGCCCCTGCCATATTGCGAAGAGAAGGCGACTGTGATGATGGAAACCTCCATGCGGGAGCAGTCTAGAATAACTGGGCAAGTTCAGAGAGTCCAAGCAAATATGAAAGCGAGAGCAGTCTTCATAATGAGGACGTGGCTGATTGCTAAGCTATTCAGCTTAACGAGCGCTCGTTTTCACTTTTTTGTCTGTCTCGAGTGAAACACGTGCAATTTTAACGCTTGTTTAATGAGGACTCCATAACGAAGCCTTGCCGTTCCAGTGCACACTCATTCTCTCCTTCTCTGCAATCTTTTGTGTTAAAGTTAGATAATTACCCGTAGTTCATTAGAGTGACTAAGTTTTTAACCACTTGTTGCCTGTTGCAAGGGCGACTTACTAAGCCCAGACTCGAATATCCTAACTTTAGGGTGCTTTGAAGGGCCTCTAAAAAGCAGCGATTGCTTGATTTAGATTGACTATCTGTAAACTGAGAGGTGGAATGTCCTATTTTTTACTATAACCAGTTCATTACTAGCGAAGGAAATCAGGGTTGAAGATGGATTTTTGCCTTCCGCACCAATATGACGTCACAAATTTCTGACGTCACAAATGTGACGTCACAAATTTTGACAAATATTTTTGCTAATTTTGGAACGTTTGCCTGTAAAAAGTTTTCTAAAGCCTCGTAATCTCGGTCTATGACACTCACAGATGACAATGTGGTTCATCTTATTGAGTTGAAGCTACATATGACATGATAGACGTGCTTGCTGTCAAAGCTTAGGGACATGAATACTTTGCTGTCAAAGCTTAAGGACACGAATTCAAAGCAAACAAAAACACCAGTACTATAGCTCACGAGCTACAGAGCAAACCATGGCTACTGGATAGATTCCAGGTGGACGGCGACCACTTTCGACGCCACGACCTGTGCACCAGCTTCTCCGCAGTGCATGGTTGCTAGCGGCGTTGTAAAACAACTAGCGAATTGGGCTAGTTGGAACATACTCATTCCGATCAGCGCACAAAAAGAACAAAAGAAAATGTGCTTGTGTCGTGCACTTTCCTGTCTTTTTTTTTTTTTGCCTTCTTGTGGGCTGATCGTGATGAGTTGTAAAACACATGCGCTACTCTGCCACCTAATGGTCGCACATACAGTTACACTAAATTTGAGCGCTGCTTTGCGCCAACTATAGGCGGAGAAATGAACTGCAGTAGCCGGTGGACAGCTACTCTGCCACCTAAAGGTCGCACATACAGTTACACTAAGTTTGATCGCTGCATTGCGCCATTTATATGCGGATAAGTGAACTGCAGTAGCCGGTGGACCGGTTATTTTTTTACAGCAGCAATGCCATCGACGCTCGCAGCCGTCAAGATCTCGCGAGACAGCCGCCGATATGGTACGCAACTGCCGTAGCGGGCACAACGTAAGCGCCGAGATATAGCGTGCCCATCTTTTGCGCGTGCAAACGCAGACATCTCCCTTAGGTTGAGCGCATGCGCAGTCTTACTATCTCTCGCCCGTTGCGTGCGCAAGGCCGCTGCACGCGCTAAACTGAATCTCTGTAACACCCATAGCAAACAAGCAGTTGTATGCAGTTGGGAGTAGAATCCGCTGACAATGGCAATAAACGTCGTGAAACAGGTGCCAATCACTTACCTATAGACAAGGTAAACTGCCACCGTTAACGTTGGGTACTCAGCTCGAAAATCCCACAAGCTTGTAGTTGCCGCAGTTACCGTTGTAGGTAACCACGAATCACGTGATGCTGCACTTGTCGATGCCGTTGAGAGCGCAGAGCGAAGTGGGGAACGCACGAGGGACTTCTTCAGATGGCAGGCCCAGATCCGAGGCCTATTATCAATGATACGCTGTCTTCTCGCTATCAGCTGCAGAACTGGTGCAACATGCGCAGATAAAGCGCCTTTCAACGATAGCTGGGCTCGGAGTTGCGCAGCAGTTGCATTTTCCACCTAACTTAACGTAAACAGCCACCTTTAGGGGCCCTTCACTAGCCTCTCATAATACAAAAATGACGAGTGCGGAACAGTGATTCCCTTGACGTCATAGTACGCATGCTCTCTATTGGTCAATGCAGGCCCCGTACAGGTGATACTCGTCAGGACACTTCCAGCGGCAACCAAGCGCAAATTTGGAAGAATGTTCCGAGCTGCTCGCACAGGCCAGCAATAACGAAACGACGCATTTTCCGATGGCAACAATTTTCGTGTTTTTCGCGCTTGACCAGTGGCCAGAGCGATGTTTCGCCCACGTTATCAATGCGACCAGCCAACCGCGGGTGTTGGACGATAAGGATAGCATAGCATAAGGCATCGCTCTGCGATATCACCCTCGTATCGGCCGTCTCAGCGCAATCACTGCTGTCGTCTGTTTCAAGCTGTCACCAAGTTTGCTGCCGCGTCAGTCCAAAGACGATAAACTGATCGCGCAGTTTCGCTCAGCCGACTTGTCGCCTACGTTGTAGTTTTCACCCAGAATTCGGTGTGATCGCGTTCACCTTGAAAGCGCACGAAACCTGGTGACAAAAAACAAAAAAGAACTCGAGCGCCAACTACAGTTTTCTCACGGTTGCTAACAATTTACCGTCTTTTGAAATCACACGGGAATGAAGCACTAAAGCACGGTCCTTTAACAACGAGTACTCGGCCCATGAAAGGTTATGCTTGAAATGAATGCCTAAGTATTTGCACGATGATGCATGTCATGCTACTCTGATATCTAGGGGGCACGAAAAATTCGAGCTTATGCGCTTTCGGCTCAAAGTGATCACTTTGGACGTAGGAGAATCAAGTCTCGTCTGCCATCTGTCAAACCACTTTGTGATTATTGTTATGCCATATTAAAGGGCGAAGTAATCTTCAATAGATTGTGTTGAGCGGCAAATGATACAATCGTCACCGAGCATACGTAATCTACAAGGCATGATTGATTGATTGATTGATTGGTTGGTTGATTGATTGATTGATACGTTGCGTTTAAAGTCCCAAAACCACTGCATGAGTATGGGAGATGTCGTAGTGAAGGGCTCCGAAAATTTCGACAACCTGGGGATTTATAACGTGCACCCAAATCTGAGCACACGGGTCTACAGCAATTTCGCCTCCATCGAAATTGCGGCCGCCGCCGCCGGGACTTGATTCCGCGACCTGCGGGTCAGCAGCCGAGTACATTAGTTACTATACCACCGCGACGGGGCAGGCTAGAAGACATGCCAGTGGATAAACCGTTCACGTATATTGGGAACAGTAGGGGGCCATAGGTACTGCTCTGAGGCACACCTGATTTCACGGATAAAGGAGGTGAAACTGTTCGCTGATGTAAGCTGCTGACGGGAAGAAAGAAAAGCACGAAGCGATAGTAACGTTTAAAAAAATCCAGACAGACAGACAGAGAGCTGATAATTTCGAGAATAAAGGTGAGCGCGCAACGCAGTCAAATGCTTTAGCAAAATATTTTAAAAAATACTGTCTGCTTCAAGATTAGCATTCATGTTAGAGTGCAAGTCAGTCGCGAATCCTAGTACTTCCGTGAAACATGAAACTGTTTCTGAAACCGTGTTGATAAAAAAAATAAGAAGGAGGTGTGTTCGAGGTGAGCGTAAAAATGGAAGGTGATAATGTGTTCAAGTGGTTTGCAGCAAATGAGTGTTAGCGATACGCGTGGGTAGCTTTGTGGGGAATTTTTATTACCACTTTTGAGGTCAGTGATTAATTCGACAAACTTCCACTCCGAGTGTAATGAACCTGACGATAATGACTTGGGAAATTGTGGTAGAGGAGTTGACCTGATATTAGGATTGGGTTTCTTTATAGAGTTAATGTTGTCAACCCCAGCACTGGTACAGATATTGAGATTTCCTGCAACTTCAAAAACACCTTCAGCGGGGGCATCAATTGGAAGCATGTACTGACAATCATGCTCAGGAACAAAAGGTACGCAGCAATCATTTTCCTGCAAGAATACTACCAGCAGAAGCAAAATATCTGTTAAAAACGCATGCCGGCATTAGATATCGCGAAGTGGCTGTTGTTCATTGCAACACAATGTAACGTGATTACTAGTGTTATTGGGATATACAACACAGGTATTGTACCAGTCACTAGCCACTTAAGCATATCAGTCTAAATGTCCGTTGTATATTTATTCTGTTCATTAAAGAAATTAACTTTCCCTGAAAATAAGATTTCAGGGCATAAGGAAAATTGAAAGAAATGTTTCTTCTGAAATGTTTTTTTTGTGCTGACACATTTAAACATGTGCTCTGCTCCGCATGCTCCTAACGTATAAGATTGCGTGAACCAAGTATTTGATGAGAAAAGCATTATCAGTCTCTCCATAAGGCACCAGGCAATTAATTACCTGGGCGCAAACAGAAATCGATTCTCGGCACAGAGCCCATCAAAAAAAAAAAAAAAAGGAGGGGGGCGCTAAAACGAGCCTTCCTTTATGGTGTCGAGTGCATTGCATTCACGCTGAATGGGACACCCACAATTTTCTCTCTTATGTGCGATTCCAAACGGCTGCGAACACCACCTGACTCGGTTCATGGCCGACACCACCTTTTTCAACTCTACTCCGCGCAAACCTGCCGTCGCGCCAATTTTGGACCGAATTTGTTTTGTGTTTTCCTCTCGACTAATTATACGAGTTTGGGAGCGCGCCTGCTAGTTTATAACTTACACGTGGCCTGCTAATTAAATTACGTGGCTCCAGCGGTGTCTCTTTCAAGCTAAGTCTACACCGTCCAACGCTCGTAGTGTGTGTGCGTGCGTGTGTGTGTGTGTGTGTGTGTGTGTGTGTGTGTGTGTGTGTGTGTGTGTGTGTGTGTGTGTGTGTGTGTGTGTGTGTGTGTGTGTGTGTGTGTGTGTGTGTGTGTTTTGTTTCCTGACTTTTCTTCTTGACTGCTGGAAGCCCGTTGAAATTTTCTGAAATGTGGAAACTCGTGTTTCGCCAGTAGGCGTCATCATCGCGACTTAGCATCATCATCATTATCATCGTCAAAACTCTTTAGAGCATTATTGCCCTCATCATTATATTGTTTTATAGCTTGTCTATTTATTTGTTCTATCCCTTGGTCGGGTGACATGCGTGGCGCCTTTTAATACTACTACGACGGCGGTGGCCCAGGGTTTCGCTGTAAAATGCAATACACGTAGTTTCGCTGTAAAATACAAAGTGAGGGAGGATGAACGAAGATGTGAAAGAACCGGAAGTGATAACTTTGGCCTCCCTGAAGCAAACATATTCAATCCGCGCGAGTCTCTGGACAGCAGTCCCTCCAGCTGCTGGGTTAGAAAGCTCCGTCCCTGAGGATCCAAATGGCAGAGTTGTCGGCGTCTGGGTGGTCACAACGTGACCTTTAACCTCAACAGACTCCAACCGATTCCGGTCACGTACGCAGCGCAAACACCGCTTCCGGGCACGCGATTTCTTTTTCTTCTTACTTTCATCTCAGTCTTTTTTTATATTGATTTTTTTTGTTATAGCGGGTTACTCTCGTCACCGCTGGGTTCGAGGTAATAATTGGCGCTCTTCGCACCATCGATCAACAGTCTTGATAATAGCTTAATTAATGTAGGAAAGTGCCTGAGGCGCAGAGCACTGCGTCCAGAAAATTTACTTTTAAGTATGTTGTACATTATGAAAAAACCGAAATATTCTGGTTTCATTCGAGTTTATATCTCCATAAAGAAGCGAACAAAGTAAAAAAGAACTACTTTTTGCTCAAGTTGATGCTTAAACTTTGGTTAAGGTATATTTCTTCTTTGTGGCGTAAACTGCACAACATCGACAATGAGGTACAGGGAACAGACGTAGAAGTTTGAGACGGATCTCTTACGCAAATAAATGTCTACTTCACCTAGGAAGATAGACCCCTTTCGCCAGAATTTGCATTTTTAGGCTGGCCTACGCATCAGGACGTGCAATAAGATGTGCAATAACCCCCTATTGTGTCTCTTGAAGTCGACAGGACTAGACGACCACCTGGGAACTGTCAGTTATTGTACCGTGCATAACCGAAACTGCTTTGTATCCGATTTTTGACCTTAAGCATTGTAGTTCAAAGCCACAGTGAAAATAGGCCACGACGATGGGCGGGTATTTCTCATGTTGTTGTTCGACGCTCTGAAAGCCCTCGATTCTCTAACGGCGGACACCTGCTCCTATTTTATTGTGACCCGTTACCTGGCGACATCTGTCGGTATTGCCAGATTTAAAGGAGTATTCGTTCATGGCACTTCCGAATGCGGATCACTTCAGGCCCCGACTTGACGGGTTTCACTTCCTCGTGCCTCATGATAAACTGGAGCTGCCACCCGTTCATTTTTCTTTTATTGTTTACCTGAGAATTCAGGTTCCACGTATCAAGTGCATCACGACGCGCGTGCCCATTGAAATGAGGCAATCAGCCAGAAACGAGCAATGCTAAATTGAATTTCGTATTAAAGTTGCGAGAGCTGGACTGCCCCGCTGAACAACGTATGTGCATGATAAATAAGGGGTCTCGCCCGCCTCGCCAGAGTGTTGATAATACTGATAGGGCTCGAGACTGCAACCTTTTTATGACTCTCCTACTGAAATAGGCTCTCGCGCGTGCGAGAATTTTCAGCGATTACGGGCTTACAATCTGTTTTGCATTGAATTGCGAGACTCGAAAAAAAAAAAGTAAAGAATCCATCGTTCTATTGAAATGTCGCGTAGGTGAAACGGTGTGTAGCGCGCGATGTTTTTTTTTTCTTTCGTAACACAGAAGGCGTGTATAACGGTGCAGTGGTGCGAAGAAAAGCACCATGTTCGGGTAATATATTTCTATTCTCAAGCTTTTCTTAACGGATTGCGCAAGCATCGCGGGAGTTTCTCTTCCAGTTCCTTTCGTCCCACGTATCCATGTATACCGCATATACTTGCACGATATCCTCACCTTTCCGCTCTTGATTCTGCAAAGCCTTTTGCTTTTACCTACGTGCCTGTTCTTTTGTCTTCGAGATAAGATTCATCATTTGTCTCGAGCAATGTTTTCTTTTCGCGTCTCTCTCTGGTGCTATATACAAGGTTCCAAGTAGCTCTGCCTGTATTTTCAATATTCATAAATAATAAATCTCGTTTGACTGATTCATTCATTAGTTCATTGATTGATCAATTGATTGATTGATTGATTGATTGATTGAATATATATAGATGGATTGATCAAACAATCGAACAACTGGTTGATTAAAAAGGGGAGGGCACATTTCCAGGTCAATCTTCGTTCAGCCTCCCATCACTGTGTGTTGTACTGTGGTGGTTATTTTTAAATAACGCTTCCTTTTGGTATCTTATGTTTTTTGCTGTTGTTGTCCTGCTGTTGTCATCTTGTCTCTAGGGAGAGATAAGTTACGGCATGCTGTCATGCGGGACGACGCCGTAGTATCTACATGCAATAAAACACGCCGACTAATCGCATTTTATGGCCTGCGCCTCGAGATGGTTATATTAACTCAGATTGTCTTCGCTATCAATTCTCTGTTTTCATCAGCAGATGGAGCCTACATATTTTTAAATCAGCATTTCATTTCCTCTCTTCCACTAATAAGTCCCAGGCCTCCAGTTTTACGGTGGTGCATACGGTACATTGTCACATACAAAGACGCAGCACCATATCAGAAGCTTCCGCCGTTTCTCTGTTCACGAGATTGCCTTCACTACAATGTGTCTTTTCTGCCTCACTCGTTCACTTCTTTCAAAAAAGAAAAAAAGAAAATTGTGAAGCTTCTAGCCATCGAGCGTTTGATTAGGTAGGCGTTACGCTTTATCGCTCCTCGTAGTTGCTCACGTATCGTTTATGCGTGTGTGTGTGTGCGTGTGTGTGTGTGTCAGATTTTCAAGCATGTTGAACAAAGCGCTTTCAGCATGGTTCATGCTGTGTACTCTTTTTTTTTAAGACAAGGCTGTTTCCAGAATATAAGCTTTCTTCATGCAACGCCTTGCGTGCGCAACTATCGATACATGAAACAACGTCGTGCCATGGGCGTCGGCCGGGGGAAGGGGCGGGGGGGGGGATGCAAAAGAAGCACTTTCCCACCTCCCCTACTTAAAAAAAAAAGAAAAAGGTACCACACCACATAGTTCTTATTTAGGTTGCACAAGCTCTCCCCCTCTCCTCCACCGTATTGTTGCAACACGAATTTAAACCTTTAAAGGCAAAAATACTGTCGACACCAATGACTGTCGTTGAAGCAGCACGAGTAAAATTCGCTTTCCAAGTGGTAGAG
This sequence comes from Rhipicephalus microplus, assembly GCF_043290135.1. Classification (NCBI taxonomy): domain Eukaryota; kingdom Metazoa; phylum Arthropoda; class Arachnida; order Ixodida; family Ixodidae; genus Rhipicephalus; species Rhipicephalus microplus. Next base: position 22,026 of record NW_027464946.1, read on the forward strand.
GTGACGCTGCTGAAGGGACATGCCAACCTGACGGGCCGAGCCTTTGAAACAGTGGCGTATTTAAAGGGAGGGGGATAGGAGAAATCTCCTTCGCCCCTCCTCCATAAAAAACGTCTGTGTCAGCTATCCCCCCCCCCCCCATCATGGCAGTGTTTCTAGTCCACCTCCTATCACCAATTGGGACAAATGAGTGAAGTCACTGTGAGCCCATATAATAGTATGCTATACGAATGGTCTTTTTTTTTCTAGTGAAAACAAAGTCATTACCACGCCCCCTCTCTAATATTATTTCAGGCCACGGCCCCCTCCCCTAAGATGGTTAGCTGTATCCAGCCCTACCCTCAATAAGATGGTTATTCCACAATGTTCAAATGTTTACGGCGTCCCGAATGAACACTACACGTTTTCTGTATTGCATACTCGTCAATTCTCACTTCCCCATTAAGATTTCGGGGGGAATTTTGGCTTTCTTCTGCGCTCTTGTGATTGTTAATTACAAGTAAATGGCAGCAAGTCTTCAGTGTTACTCATTAGGCTATGCATACAAAAGACAGAATTATAGAAATAGAAGAGAACTGGTTTGGCAGTAAACTGCTTAATGGCAGCGAGTACGGCTTACTGACACCGTTAAAGGAAGAGATAAAGCTGATAGCTACGTCTTGTGGTGTTCTGTTCAAGTGGAATAGATTCGTCTTTCCAAAAAAGTTGCGTCCGCATTCTCAACGGCAGAAACTAATAACGGTAATGTGCGTCAGTGACCATCTAACTGCTTTGCACCAGCAACGAAGTAAAAGCCACTAGCCACTGAAAAAAATACTAGCAAAGCATAAGCAATGTATAAGTTTTTCAGTCGGTTGTGAATAATAAAACAAATACAAACAGTTCGAAGTTGATGAACAAACTAAAGTTCTTTAAAGAGAGAAACGCGTCCTGGTAGCTTGGCAGTTGTCTAGCTGCCAAGCTCGAACACGTGGCTTAGATTGCTTGCCAATGCGGCACTATGACGATGCTGGTGAAAATCACGAAGATAGCTTATGGCAGACACACTGCTCTGAAACCTAAGGAAGTACGTATGGTCATTTTTTGCTCTGTATACCACAGCGAAAAAAAATCGAGGGGTTGTTGTGCACGGGCCCTGTTTTTGCATCTCCTGGCTTCGCCACAGCCACTCCTTCATTTACCAAAGTGAAAATGACCCCAAGGAAAGGAAAATATGAGGTAAAGAACAGCAGGGAGGTTAACCAGTCTATAGGCAGCTGGTTTGATACCCTGCGCATGGGAGGCGGATGGGGGAGATGAAAGATAGAGAGGAGAGAGGGAAGAGAGGGAAGAGAGATAAACACAGCACATTAGGCAGCACACGCGCGCACACTCAGTCATAGTCCAGTCTTGTCTTACGTGGTGTGTGACATTGCTGTTACAGCCACTTGTTCAAGTCCGTGTCGCGTAGGAAATTCAACAGAGCTTTCGTCGCCTTCTGTTGCATTGTATTTTCTCGGGCACTTGACAGAATAGTGTCCACAGACTATTGGCTGTTGTCGATGCGCCCGAAAACGGACGCCGGTGACTGTCTCTAGATGTCATACAAAGGACTTTCACACAAGGTGTGGTGTAGCGTCTCCCAGGTACGAGCACAATCTTGTTACGCTGATTTCACGCATGCGTAAAGACCTAAGATATGACGTGGAACGAAACGTTAAGGATCCTATATTGTGACGAGAGGAGAATTCTGAGAATACAATGATAGAGAGGGGTTACTGATTCAAACGCGCCACACTTGCTCTCCTTTTCTACCCCCCATTATACGGCGTGTACTTGGGCAACAGACATGCATAGCTACAGTAGTAGTATCGGTTATATTGCGTGCTAAATGTACAGAATGATCAGGATACACGCCAAAGTGCAGGGCTCCGGGGATTTCGACCATCTGGTGTGCTTGAACGTGCACTCGCATCGCACTGCACGAGAGCCTAGAGCGCAGTGATCTCAAACTGACTTCGGCCAGCAGTCAAGCAATCTACAGAGAATAGACTTTAGGGCTATAGTTGGTTTGTTTCGTTCATCGGAGCCATTGCTCTGATAAGACAGGGACCACAGAAAGCTTAAAGGTCATGCACTACTCATTTTCCGAGTTGTGAGGAGCGCACGTCGCGTCCTCTTCCTGTGGCCCCTGTCTTATCAGCGCTGTGGCTAGTTCAACACTGCCCGAGATACTGGAGAACGTTAAATAATCAAGAGGGGGTGGGGTGTATTTTGTATACAGTAATCACGAATCGTAGAAAAACATTGCAATTTGAAAAGGGAAATGTTTCCTTTGACTTGTATGCAGATAATTTGTGAAGGTTTTGGTACCAGAATTCCGACATCGTTACGATACCGATTACCACAATGAATAATATCTGGATGCTGATTCTGAAATGTAGTTTTTGTTTCATGGTTACATTTCAACTCATGATGGTTCCACACGGTGATTCTTAGTGAAAACAAACAATTCTTTGAATCAGTCATGCCTGTGTAGTTCACGAACATGCACATTAGGAAAAGAAAATTGAGACAGGTCCGTTTGGCGAATACTGATGAAGCCACGAAACTGGTGGCTTGCAAAGAAGCCTTCATTTCGCCATTTATTTCAGCTTGGTTGAATGATGTGGGAATGAAGTTAGAATGAAGTGGATGAATGACGTGTGGGTAGTGGTGGGCGGCGTGGTCAGCTGGGGAGAGGTAGGAGTGGCGCATATCTACGGTATCATTTACCCGCTCTCTATGACACATAGCTGTTTACGATACACGACTACACTGGACATGAAAGGCCCGACTAAGGACAGTTTCGTTGTTACAATGCGGGGTCAAGCTAATCATGTGCTAGCTGCGTGTTCAAAAATCCTGTCAAAGTGTTTCTCCGCCATGTAAATGCGACCACCACGACAGGAATCGAACTCTCAACTTCGCAGTATCAAGCATACGTAGGCAATGCTCATGTGGTTTCTCTTCTTGCTGCGTGGTTCACAAAAGCATTACGTATTCAGACTTTGCACGTCTTTAGCGGAACTTCACAGGGGGCTTACAAGCAAGTCGAGTCTTGCATTATAGATGACGTGGCATGCTTTGCGTTACGCGAAAGGTACGAAAATCGGTCGATTTGAAAGAAACTGACGAACCAAGGGGCATTACTCAAAGAACGCTGAGCGTAACAAGCTGCGCCACCTCGTTTCACGCTCCGGCGGCAAGACGAGCTGTTCGTGGCACGTGTGACGCCATTCGCTGCTCGCTTCAACGAACGCCATTTATTCCCCGCTGTGCGATGCGTGCGAGCGAAGCTCGTTGAGAAATGGCTCGTTCACGAGGCGAGAGTACTTACGCGTATAACGCTCATTCATTTCACTTACGCGTCACTGACAGAGTTCCATGACGCAGTTTGACGTTTGGTTTTTGACAAATGTGGTAATTAACATGTCTTCGAACAACGTATGTTGCACGGAGAAGACTTCCCAATCATACTACCTTGGCAAATTTAGATCACAATAACTTTTTTTTTTACAGTGCCGAGAGCACCGACTGAGAGTCTTGTTTCTTTTAGAAGCACATCTGGTTTATCACGTACTTCCAATTTTCAAAATATCCAGAAAATTTCTTGCAGCAAAGAAGAAAAAAAATTTAAGAATCCACCCAGTGCGAGTCGAGTTACAAAGGATTGTCGCAAGCTGCAATTGCATTATCTCTTCTTTCGTCCCGACGAAAGCGCTTGAAGCTAAGCAGGGAGGGGTGGCAGTGCAAAGAAACTACCGCACCTTGAGCACTTTTTTTTTTCTTCGAATGCGCGGCTTTGTCAGTGTGATCGCGCGCGCACGCGTGGACAAGTAGCGGCCTCCCACGGCTATCTCGGCAACTTGATTTTTTGGTCGCAGACGGACAGACGATTTTTCACTCACAACCAACGGGGCCGACGCTGGCGGCGGGTTTTCTCTGACGCGAGCTCTTTAACGCTGTCGCGTTAAAAGAACAGCTCGTCAACCGTCAAACACGAGGAAGTGCGAAGCCCTGTCAAGCACCGATTCCGGTTCGTGGAGCCCCCACTGGTATACGTTTACCGCACCAACAATGACGCTGCTTGAGTTAAGCCTGCAGGGTTTTCTCGGCATGAGTCGAATTTTTTGAGAGAAGTTCGGAAACTCGGTGTGCAATATGCGCCACACTTCTCGACTAAATTTACAGAATTCCACCTCGTTATGACAGTTGAAATGCGTTTCGTCTGCAGATAGTCCCACCAGGTTGCTTCCGCCTTCAGATCTAACGTCAAGTGAGGCATTTGGCCAGTCGATTTTCGCATTGTGAAGTATGAACAGTGCAATATTCTACACGGGAACAGAAAAGAAGGGACACACGAAAGCGCTGGCTAGCAACTGAGTTTCCATTTAACACCAAAGGAAAATATATACGGAAAAACTTTGCGAACATAAAAGCATTGCAGGATGTATGTGTGTGTTTTCAACAAATGATTACACAAGCTTTTTCAAAAAAAAAAAAAGATGAGTATGAGAAGAGAGGTGCCATGCTGATGCATAATGAACCTTCAGCAATAAGGACGACTTCGATGATTTAGCCAGACCTTGGAGCTTATGTTCGTCGATTACTGTGGCTTCATTGCTGTTCCCGCTGATGCACCTCACTGTTTGAAGAAATCACAATAATTGACCGAACGTTTTTATTATTATTATTACAATGTCGTCAACAGACACATCGCACTAAAAGCAACAGAATGTAGAAGTAAAACTGCCCATTTTCTAGAGCTGGAACCGGTGCATTTCAACTCGAATCACCAATTTAGGCAGTAATAATTTCACCATTGGCGTGGGTGCACACACACGTGAAGACGAAATGATAGGGAAGTATGATTGCCACAAAAACATGAGCTTCCTTGCAAACTCAGCAAGCCATTCTCAAGAAATACACATAGCCCACCCGACAGCATAATCTGAATGATGTTGTTTAGGCCTTTAAGCCCTGCATTTTTTTTTAAACTGGCGCGTGTCCGATTTGTTACCATGCACTGGGAAAAAGGGGCGAAGAGCTCAAAGAAAACGAACGTGAATCGCCTTTTAGCTACAGTCCCTGCATGAACGCCACCTAGAGGTCATTGCGTACTTTACTGATTTTTAAGCTCTCTTAACTCAGACATGTTGAACAGCGAGGAGAATCGCTTTATTTGTGCGAAGCCGAGCTCGTGAAAGACGTTCCATTTTAATTCCAACCGTATAACTGGAATCCCCTTCCGCCCAGTGCCACAAGGGGCCGCCACTAGAAAGGATTACGCGAGTCACCGACTTTCGTTCTCGTCGTGCGCCTCTTGCATCGCCCCGCCTTTTTGGTGTGCTCGGCAAGGAGACAGATCAGCAGTGATTATACTTTTGATGCAGGAATGCTCGAGGGGAAGGCAGGAAATTAGGTGAGCAGATGAGATTAGGAAGTTTGAGAGGATGACGTGGCTGCTACAAACACATTAGTGAGATTGTTGGCGAAAATGGGGAGAGGTTTTTGCCCTTCAATGGGTGAAATCGGATGATAATGATGATGTTGTTGGGGGCGGTGGTATTTAGCAATTAGCAATTTTAACACTCTATGACGTTATATTACGATACAGTATGTCAAGCAAAAATGTCTCATTCCTTTCAACCAATGATACTTTACTTCACACTTGTTTTATTTTTGGAAATGTCTGAATTTAAAAAAGTGTGACGTTTCGCAATTTTGAGGCGTTCTGTTTAGATAAGTTTTCTGTAAAGGATGGCAGGTATTCCGTGAGTGTTAAAAGGCAACTTTCTCTTTCACATTTCTCTTTGCCTCATGGTGTTTTTTCCTGATTTCATCATTTTTTCTGTCTTTTAAAAGTATCTTTATTTTTCTACACCTCAATCATTCCAAATATTGTTATCAAAAACCTTATTCCAATCACAGTTGTGTTTTTCTAATATTTTACAGAAATTGACGGTACCGAGTTTCGAGATGTGTACTTATTCTTTAATTCATCAGCTTCTCAGCTGAGCATGCGTCTGCCTTCTACTATTGCTTATACTTTCTGAAATAATTTGTCACCACCCTGCTGTTTTGTAAAAATTTAAAAGTACAATTATATGCTGGTGCGAACAGCTGTCAATCCTGTATAAACGAACAAATGAGAGAGGGAGAGAGAAAAAAGGCAGAAAGATTAGCCTGAGAACAAATGACATTGTTCTTCCGTAGTGAACTGCGAATGGTAGTAAAGGAAACATATACAGTAGGTACAGATTTACGCAGAGTTTCATTGGAGACATTCGCGTTTACTTAGTCTTCTGCTGCCTACTAGGTGGCTTTACTTATGTTAGCAGCACTACGATAGATGTGCGTTTTATCGCTGACGCGCAGATGATCAACAACTATAACTCGTAGGGCTTGTTTTCATTTTTGTTAGGTTTGATAAGCTTCATTCTGGTTTGTAGTGTAAGTAAAGAAAGTTGTTCGTCAAACTGAGAATATTATTTATTGATCAGCTGAATTGAGAGCGCCAGACCTATTTTTAGAAAAAGCAAGTTTTGCTCTCTTAGGCTGGTGTTTGCCGGCAGTGTAGCGACCGAGATGTGACCCCGTTCCAAATTGTGGAAAGTTGATTCATCTGCATTTTCTTCAAGCGATATTTAATCACCTTTTGCTCAGGTGCATTCAAGTCCTAGTTTTCATTGCCTTCAATAACAAAAAATAACAATTTACAGCGTGCCATTCGCTGTAACTTTCTATTTCAATAATTACATAAAGTTACAGTCCTTGAACCTCTTTTCTGGGTCATCACATCTGGAGGTCACTTCCACGAGTTTTATAGAGATGAGAGGCATAGCGATATTCGATGAAGTGGCGTCTGTTGCACCTGAGGAGCGTAGACCGCACTCCAGCTTCAACTTTCTCCCTGAAAGGAGTTTTATCCGAGTCTTCGTGGCTTTGTTTGAACCCCTCACATCAAGTAAAGTAGTTCTAGCATGCGTCGAATTTTCACCTATCAGTCAGCTGGCTTTGTTGCGCGTGGTTAAATTGACATGTGAACCAATAACAGCTCAATCCAGCAACCGTCTTGCTGCAGTTTGAACAGCGTATTTCGGTGAGTTCTATCGAGTACCACACTACGCGATGAGAAAAGCGGCTTTACATTTGACTACAAACACTCTATCCGATACGATTCTTAAGTCGGATTCTTTGCGCGTTTCAGTCGAAAAAACGCTACTGAACACATTTTTTTTTCGTTTTAGCTCGAGGCCCAGGTTTTAATTCGACGTCACCCGATAACACAAGCCGCAACCAGAAATACGCCGAGTTTACATTTAACAGCCAAGTTAACACTTGTTTCAAAGCACTGCAAAATTCAGGTCGGCACGACAACGAAACAAGCTTGCTTTTACCATGCGAAACATCAGCGAAATATCTAACCTGGAAGAGCACCAATAGTGGAACCGCCGTTTTTGCCGCGGTGCTGTGCCGTAGGAAAGTTGGTCTCAGCGGCCGTATAGTATGTGTTCCCTATACGGTGCACATCTCAATGAACGTGATTGACTGATATGTGGGGTTTAACGTCCCAAAACCACCATATGATTATGAGAGACGCCGTAGTGGAGGGCTCCGAAAATTTTGACCACCTGGGGTTCTTTAACGTGCACCCAAATCTGAGCACACGGGCCTACAACATTTCCGCCTCCATCGGAAATGCAGCCGCCGCAGCCGGGAATCGAACCCGCGATCTGCGGGTCAGCAGCCGAGTACCTTAGCCACTAGACCACCGCGGCGGGGCCTCAATGAACGTGTCACTGTACACCACGAGGGTTGCTTCACAATGCTCATGACGTCGAACAAACTAGACTATACGGGTAGATCCTTTGCGGCAGGCGTCAGTACGGCCGTCATTTTGACGAAATGAAACAAGCGAGCTCGTGGCAGGTATAGTCTCGTACCACACCTGTGGCCCAGTGCAGTAGCGTAATCTGAAAACTAAAGGAGATAGTGGTGCCGTTTTTTTTTCTACCAGTTGCCTACACACCCGTCATGATTGTTATCGTTATTTCACGCTTTCTTCTTCATATCCACTTGTTGTCGGGGCACATCAGTGAACAGTGACTGTTTTCAATGAGAATCGTTGCTATCAAAGCTTCCTCGGCTACAACAGCACCAAGAGATAACAAAGAAGAAAAGCTACCAGGCGGTGAGAGCGCAATAAACGAAAAGGCAGCACTCTATCTTTTTATTTTCCAATTTCGCCACTGCGCTGTACGACATGGGCCCAGCTCTTGTCGTCAGCGTTCCAGCCGCGTCGAGCATGTGCCTATTTCCGAAGGTCGGGACCAACACTCGCGAAGCTTGCCAGGATTTCAGCCACGAGCGTCTTCGATGCGTGCGTGCTACAGTTGACTTTCGAAGTCATTTTCGCGACGAAGATTGGTATAATTCACTATCTACCCACTGTTCAGGTCGAGATTGGGTCAGCATTGTGGCCGGTGTGGCGGCCATGGACAGAGCAGACAGCGTAGCAGGCACAGTAGCGAATGCGGCCAGCAGTTAGCGAGCAGACTGCCTGAAGTCACTCAAGACATTTCCCCGCGTATTCACAAACGCTCCTTGACTGGACTTCCACCCTTCACTTTACAGAGTTGAGAACTGCGCTACCGCTCGGCTGAAAATGACGCTGCGCTACTCAAGAATCGCGGCAGCTTATCGCTGATGTGCAGTGACTCGCCGTGCCTAGAGAGGGCGCTTCTATCGGCTTTCTCAGGTGAAGGTGAAGCGTTGAGTGAAGGGACGTTCTAGAATGCAAGAATTAGACGCCGTGACAATAGTGTCATGCGGCATTGCTACCTAGGAGGTGAGGCGCCTGCGGCACGTTTGTAAAAAAAAAAAAAGTGCTTAACGATTTAGACTTTGTGGTCTACGAGAGCAAAAGCTGTCCCAGTCCAATCATATGAACATGCGTTTAGAAAAAAAAAGTTCAGTGATTTCGCTTAAGATGTATTTTACTCAGGGAAGGTATTAAGCCATCCCTGTAAACCCTATTGACGAAAAATAATCCAGGAAAGAGTTCAGAAAGTAGGCAATGCGTGTTTTTAATAAACGTTCAACGATTCAGAGCACACGGTACTGTGATATGGTAGAGCAAAAAGCTGTCCATGCAAAATCTTGACTATCAGAAGAAGGATAATAAAGCGTGGCTGTGTGTTTGGAAAAGGTGGTTAACGATTCAAAGCATTTCATAAGTACTCTACCACGGGAAAGCAGCAGGCCGTCCAATCAAATGCATCTGCAGTGAACCGGTTACTGACGAATGGGGCTGTGTTTCGAAAAAATGTCCGACGTTAAAGAGTATAAGATGTATACTATATGGGAGAGCAATGAACTGTTCAAGAAGTCGTAAGAAAATTTATTCCAAACCATTTAGAAAAAGTAATAAACAATTTAGAGTACTTGGTACTTTACTTTGAAAGAGCATTAAGTCGTCCCCTGTCCTCGCATTTGACGACGTGCTGTTCAAGAAAATTGCGGCGTAAGCCCAGATGATCCCTGCTATGTTCGAAACGAATGTCGGTGATTTAGAGTACATGGTACTCTACTATGCGAGAGCAATAAGCTGTCGTGTTTAGAAAAAAGGGTTATCGATTTAGAGTGCTTGTTACTCTACTATTGGAAGGAATAAAGCCGTCCCGTGAGCCTCACGCTTGATGAATGCTCGTGTGACGCTAGACGGTGGTTTAAGAATATTTTATTTCCAGATATGTCTTACACAGCTTATGTGCACACAGAGAGATGGACACTGATGATCATGTGTATGTACAGTGAGTTGTTATATAAAGCGACAATAACCTATTTGTGTATGCAGTGGTGTACAATGCAAAAATTGTACAAGGACAGAACATTAATGAACCTAGATATGAGTGTCAGTGGAAATAGACGTGTACTTTATTGTGTATTCGACATCCATCAGATCTTCCACACGGTGACAGTGATCCTTATCCTACTTTGTGTCACTAGTTATGCGCCAAGAGCTCAAAATTCCTGCAAATTTTCCGCAGACATTCCCAACTCACATCTCACATAAAGTGGCAACCTGGACAAGCAACGACGAGCATTTAATTAGTAATACGCGAATTATCGATATAAGCAGTCAAAAATTACTTATGGTTTTAATACACACCCCCAAGCGCTACTTTCATGAAGATTAATGCCGGGCGCGCCGCCATTCTGGTACGTTCTAAGGGCGTAGCTTGTACTTATTTTTAGTTCGTAACTGATTTGTGAGTTTGGAGTTTTCGATTGAGAAGCTACGCTCGTCGGTGTATCAAATCGCCTTCGTTCAAGTTGACTTCCTGCACGACAAGTCACGGTAGTTCTTGTGAATATTTGTTATACCCATGTTAGACAGGCAAGCCAAGCACGGTTACGACCAAGGAGGATTTCAAAAAAAAAAAAAAAAACTCCTGGAGTGGAAATCATTGCCAAGAGTTGAAGCCGTGCCTCTGGCAAGATGGCGGATGCGGCACCCATCTTACCAGGGGTATGGTGAAGTATCACCGTTCAGTGATTAGGACAGGGAGGTTTATTGCAAACTGGTAACAACACTTCAGGTGAGTACCACTGTCTGGTGTAAGAATATCACTTCAGTGGCGCGTGCAACACATGAAAACATAGAGACGATGTAACAGACAACACTTCCATGTCCTCACAGATTACGAATAAGCACGGAGCGTTATCCTCGCACTCCCAAAGAGTGTAATGTAGAACCTTATTCGGGTCTCAGTGTTTTGCTTAGTGAGTCTCTGATTGGAGGCAAAGTTCTTGGGAAATTCAGTCACCTATACTCGTTTCTGTGTATTACATTGTTCGGAACAACTATCTTTTAATGTAGAAGCAACGTAGAATTTACACTAACATATCAAAGCCACTTGATCTTTAAGTGGACACTATAAGAAAAGAGCGTGTTTCTGACATCTTGGCAGTGGCAAAAGCTGGCTTCACTCCTGCTGGCAAGGCATAGCGGGAGCTTCCACCCCAGCATTTTTTTAATCCTCCTTGGTTACGGACGAACGAAGACCTAACCGAAACGTGGGAGGCGAAGCACGCCCTCGAGAACCTAGAAGAGCAACAACAACTCGTCGCCAGGGCCAAGAGGGCAGTAGAAGCCAGAGGGTTCCTGGACTAAGGAGCCCTCCCACCTCAGGGTGACACCGGGCATTGCTCGGGGCACTGTTTCAAAATAAACGTTTACTTCTCTCTCTCTCACCTCGGTTACGAACTACCACGGTTAACCGCGCTGAACCAAAGTTTGACTGCTACTAATAAGCTGGAAACGCATACCGCGTTTCTCGCGACAGAAAAATGCCATGCGCGCTCGCGGCGTGCACTAATCGGGGCTGGGAGCCGCCATTTTCTCGGTTATCTGCCTAACCGAAGTTGCCGAGCTCGCTTTCCTAAAACCGCGGTTAGCGGCATAACCTCGGTTTCGTGTGCCGTGTAACATCTGCGAACCGCGGTTAAGGCTGCCTGTGTAACAAGGGTATCCCTTCATCTGTGTCTCGTGGTGACGATGCAAGGTGGACGGGTGACCCGAAGGCCACGCGATCTAATCTAGGGATTCGGGGCCGCATTTCGATAAAAACAGAATGCTACAGCTTCTCATATCATTATTTTGGTTATGGTAAGTCTATCCCTCTACAATTATAGTAATAAGTGTTTGGGTTTAACGTGCCAAAAGCGCAATAATATTATGAGGTATACGCCGTAGTGAAGGGTTACATCAGGGAAAATAGGCGGATTCCCTCACTCAGCCCGAGTCATCAGGAAAGGAACGAGACATGGACGGCAATCACAAATTGAGGAATCCTTTCATGGACCGTCTGGAATCACCCGCACGTTTAGGTTTCACTCAATAACCATATGTACGGGGTATTTAGGCGATGAATGTTTTACAACGTTCTACGTTAACGCAAGCTGATTTAAATAAAGAAAACAAAAAAAAAAGATAACGAGTCGTCGTTATTTTTTTTTTTCGAATGAAACATTCTGCTCGGTGTGCATAAACAGAATGTCATACAAACTGAATTCGTACGATATAGAAATACTCAACAAAGGATATTCTCGTGAAAAAGTGGGATGAAGCTTCATGCGTGCTATGCGTTCGCAAATGATTAATAGCCGAGCCGTGATTACCCGTTCACACGCGATATTAGCGCTTCGCCAGGTTCCAAACGTTTTTCTTGATAACGGAAGGAAGGCCTTCCGAAATGACATCGCGAAAAATGGCTGGGCACACAGAAATACTGCAGGACGTATACGAGCGAACATCGTTTCGCGTTTTTTTTTTTTTTAGTCAAGCGCCGCTAGAAATCTTCATAATGGAGTAAGAAATGTAACGAAAACGCTGCTTCCAGAATGAACACGTTTGAAGCATAGCTATTTCCAGGACAACTAACGGTTTGTACTAATGCGGTATGAACAGGGTTGCTACGGATCCATAGACTTGAAGAGAGCTTTCGTAACTAGAAATGCCACCACAATTTTCTGTCTCCGTGATGCCCGATTCATGTTTTACTCATGGTGGTCCTTTACGCTACTGAATAAATAAGTCCGTTTCACCGCAAGGGCGACGTATAGCTACTGCCATAGCAACAAATTAAAATGTTAAATAAAAAATTGGCCCGAATCTACATCTTAAACTGTAAATGTCGTCGAAAGACGATAGTGTTGCATCTGGAAAGAGTGAACAAAACGTTTATTTGATGTTCTGCGCAAGAAAATCGGTGAATGGTATTCTGCAGGTGCTGCGTTAGAGTGCCTCGAGCGTGTGGCGGAAGTGAACGAGCGCATCTAGGCACGTTAGACACAAGTGGCGTCTGGTAGTTATCTTCAAAAACGAAGGCGTGCAGCCCGCGGAGAAAGATGCGCGCCAGTCTCGGAGGTGATAAGGTGTAGAACACAAAGTGACGGGCAGGTGCCACCACCGTGACGTCGTAGCAAAGCGTTAAAAACACCTTTTTGAGCATCGCGTTGCACTGTCAGCGCAGTGCGATTAAACGCTACATTCCCTAGAGTTACTTGTGTGTGCCTCAGGCACACAAGTAACTTTATACTAGAAGGCTTCTAGTATAAAGGCTTCTAGTAAAAGAAGTAACCTTATACTAGAAGGCTTCTAGTATAAAGGCAGACATAGAATACATCAAAGCGTTATTGCGGCACCTCAGATATGCGCAATAATAGTTTTTAATTGACAATCGCACAACTACGAACGCCCAGACCTTGAGCAATATTGGTGGGCGCTGCAGATGGGGTTGGCCGTTTAGTGCCGTTTTAGTTATCGTTAGGGCGGACAAACAGACAAATGTACAGACAGACAGACAAACCAACATTTTTTCGTTGAAGGTCCCCAAGAAAGACTATCGTCTTTAAAAGAAGGCTAGCGGCTGTCTCCCTTAGCGAACGCCGCCGCGAAATGGCCTTCGCACTGTCTGTGGCTTCGGCGGAAACCTTGCGATGAAAGCACAACACGCGCAAAGCCATGAGCTATAATACAGAAAGGGCAATAGCAATGAATCGCAACGTTAAACGAAGAAAAGCTTGCAGCTCCCTCTTTCAGCAAACGCCACCGCGAAGTTACGTTGGTGGGTTCCATGGCTTGGACGCAAACTTTTAGGCGACGTACTGCACAACACGTGCAGTGTTGAACAAAAGTTCACAGATCACGGTTTCATAGAAATACATGAGATAGTGGCTATGCAATTTTTGACGCCACCCCCCCCCTTCCGTGCTTTTTGAGATGGCAGAAAATAATAAAAAGAAAAGCTGTCCCGTCACGCTGTGCTTTGACTCTCGTGCCAAACGCCCCGTAACTGTGCAGGAGGGCGTTGGGGGATAACTTACTGTACAACTACCCATTGATCATTATTAGGCCTAACTGGTTCTTGTGCGTGCGCCTAAAGCTAAGCGAATGCGCGTTTTTGTTATGCAGTATGATATAAAGCCAAGGAAACGAACCCACTACATCACACCCAATGGCTGCCATGAATGTACAGTTACCACCGCAAGGGAGGCCCATGCCATCGCTCATCAAGCGAATAAGAGCTTCTTGCCGATGCTTAGCCACGTTTCAGTCGTTTCGAAACGCGACCGTACCGTCCAGCGAGCCGTCGGTGGTAAGCCTCTTTCTTGTTCTTCTCTAGAAGATTACTCTGCCGCGACCTCCTCGTCCGACATGGCGTTCACTGAAACAATTGAGCCAACAGGATGAAGATTCCAGCAGGATCGCTCCAATGTTTGCGTTAGCCAGACTTTTACTCAGCTCTGCTCGTGCAGATAAATTTGTTTTTCGTTTGTGCACCCTTCTTTCCAGATGGAGACGAACAGCGCAACTCGGTTGAGGTCTTTTACGACCTTCTTTCGCGTCAACTGCTCGGGGAGAGAAGCTTGGCGAGGCAATAAACGCGTGTCTCCGCTTTGTGGCCCCGCTATAGACCCGAGCTAATAAAGGTCACGGCCTCCTTCAAACGACGTTTACGATGGAGCACCACGCGTGGGTGGAAATCGCTTCTCGACGGAAACGGAGAGGCTGTCCTCTCCATTTCCTCTCCTTCGCTTTGCTTGGTGCGCGGGGAAACTGGGAAATCATTTCCCGACAATTGTCATTTGCCAGCCGTTTCCTTATATACATTGCAACGAACGTTAAACACGGCGAGGTGGCACAGGCACCTTTAAAGAGTGCACGTTAAATTACGTGCGGATGATGCCCCGACTTACGGGCTCCAAACTTGAAATATCTCTTCTAAGGTTAACCTCTTGCTTTCATCAGACGAACACTATGATCTGCAGCGTTTTAAATGCGAATCATTTTTTAGAAAGCCAGTTGCACATTGCACCAACAGACGTACCTACCTACCAATCCGTACGACAGCACCCCCAGCCAATCGTCCTCCCGCCCACTTACTTTACCTACCAACCGACAGTTTTATTTGTCCATCCATCCATCTATCCATCCATCCATCCATCCATCCATCCATCCATCCATCCATCCATCCATCCATCCATCCATCCATCCATTCGTCCGTCCATCCGTCCGTCTATCCATAAATCCATCCATCCATCCATCCATCCATCCATCCATCCATCCATCCATCCATCCATCCATCCATCCATCCATCCATCCATCCATCCATCCATCCATCCATCCATCCATCCATCCATCCATCCATCCATCCATCCAGCAAGCCAGCCAGCCAGCCAGCCAGCCAGCCAGCCAGCTAGCTCTCTTCGGGCGTACTAGTGCTTACAGCACCACCATTCGATGCTGCTGCGCGAGAAAAGTACACGATTCTTTAGAGCGGGAGAGAGATAGCGAAATATAGAGCAGTCTGCTTAACTTACCTTCGTACAGTTTTCTACCCTACTCGCTCAGAGGGAAGCGGGAGAGGTAGCAGTGTATGCATAATCGCAGATGACACACAGTTCATTCATGTAGCGCAAATATATGCTGCTCAACTGCAGTGCAGTATTGCAAGAGGGCTCGTACAGCTTTCTGGGCTGTTTAGCTATGTGTTGGTACTCTCAAGCGCGTTAAGAGAATACAAAAAAACACCGTTCTGCATACACCCTTCTTAGATGGTAGCAAAGCAGGGTTTGAATAATGTAACTTACACTTCCGTTATGGATGGAGCAATCACCGCGTGGTAAAGCGCGAGAGAAAAGAGGGATGAAAGAAAGGTGAGCTAGCTTACCGAAATTAAGATATTTACCGAAATTAAAATATTGTTTTTTTTTTCATGAAGCATGCCTTGACACATTTCTACGGATTCAGGAGAAGAAGACATGCACTCTTTGAAAATAACATCGAAAGAAAGTAAGACACGAAAACAGAACCTCACATCTTAATGCCTTTTGAGTGCCATCTCTCCGAACATTTAGCTGACGTGATCCATACAGTTGGAATACCCTCGTCGGTGTGCAACTTTTATTGTGGCATCGTCGCATAGCTGGATAACAAGCGGGACAAGCAGAAAGAGGAACAGAGGGAGATCAACTAACGGTTCTTCAAAATCGTACTCAGAACTGACGTCCTTTAAGAACAAACTTTTCAATAGCTATCCGTTGACCCGTATATAAAACGTAGACACGAGAAGCGAAACGTATGGTTTCAGAAAGAGAGGTTAAAAAGAAGGAGGAGAAGAGGAAAACCTAAACGCCGATTTGATTCAGTGCGTTGAGACAGTTCTTCCAAGATTGCTGAGGCAGTGTTGTTTCCAGTGAGTGGTCACGAGTGATCGCGCTACTTTAAAATAAATCAAAAGCAAAGAACACTTGTTGGAACATGGTTTCAGACGATTCCTGCTGCGTTGCACTAGATGACTTGTGTCGTTCATCCATGATTGATTGATTGATTTGTGGGGTTTAACGTCCCAAAACCACTATTTGATTATGAGAGACGCCGTAGTGGAGGGCTCCGGAAATTTCGACCACCTGGGGTTCTTTAACGTGCGCCCAAATCTGAGCACACGGGCCTACAACATTTCCGCCTCCATCGGAAATGCAGCCGCCGCAGCCGGGAATCGGTTCATCCATGAGGGCTTTCTATATTTAGAAAAGAACTAATAGTTCAAAAAGACGAGTATATGGTTAAAATTTTCATCGGTTTCGGCCGGGGACCTTACTACACGTTGGGACAACATTTGAAAAGCTTCCGTGTACCTACACGCAAAAGAAAAAAAAATACAGAAGTAACTGATGTATTAGACTTTTAAAGAACACCGCCGAACGCCTTCTTCTCTGCCCACAGAAAAGAGCTGATAGTTAGGTAAAACGGCTTGACAACATACCCTTGGGCCGCTTGTTTGAGGTATTCTACCCCCTGCAAGATTGTACTCAAGTTCACTAGCATAATTGTTTTCACTATGATAAGCTACAACACCAGCATTTCTCTTTGTTCATGTCAACTGCAGACTTTCACTTCCGCTGATCTCTAATGCGCTGTTCTATAAAACGTGTGATGCCTCGATTTAGCCACCTTCGTCTGTCGCACGGTTGGCTTGCTCGGCCAGGCCTACTGCGGTTTCCGTTCATTACACGCCCCGTCAAAAGCCTCCAATTTCTCGTATTCATACTTGGCCCGCTAACCGAGCGCGATCCAACGTGTGAGACCACTGAGCAAGCGGCAAGGGAGAGAAGGGCCAAGCGTTAAATACACGTTTTCCCATGCTTCACCTTATTCAAAAGTCACAAAATAATGAATAAAAAAGAGAAACAAGCAAAAGATGGCTTCTTTAGAGGTCAATAAAAATATGCATTCGTAAGAACTCGTCAAATACAATAAATTCGTACATCTACGTTAACCTCATTTCGTTCAAACAGATCTTGGGATGCTCGCTACTAGCACACATGTTCCCTGAAACCGAAACTAGCGCTGATTTAGAGGGCCTGCTTAAGTGTCATCTTATAGAGAGTAATAGCTGAGCGGCTCAGTGGGCCAGCGAGCTCAGTGAGTGAGCGGAGACAGAAACTGCGCATGCGTGCCACGCTGAGCGAGCCAGTGGTTCTACGGAGCGAGCCACTCGCCCGCTCATTTCGTCCTCTCAGCGGAGCGTGCGCGGCGAACCAGCGAGCCAGAGCTCTTCAGGCAAAGCCCCTGCTCGATCGACAGAAGCTGCAACCGTGTTCACCAGGTGGCGCAAGAACGCTCTGCGCTGTATCCGCTTATACAAGCGGAGCATTCGCTCCATTATTCTTCGTATTGTATACGCTCCGCTTTCGCGTCCACTCCTTCGCTGGGCGCACTGGCCCGCTCAACCACTCAGCTATCACTCTTTTATGACGACAGCACCGATCACACTGGTGGCTCATAAATCAGCAGCTCATCTGATATTCTACCAAACGCGTTGCCGTGACAAGTCACTGATAAACTGAACAGTGGCGTAGCCAGTGGTTACTCAACATTTTATGTAACGTAGGCTGCAGAGCTTGGCCCCGCCGCGGTGGTCTAGTGGCTAAAATACTCGGCTGCTGACCCACAGTTCACGGGATCGAATCCCGGCTGCGGCAATTGCATTTTCGATGGAGACGAAAATGCTGTAAACCCGTGCACTCAGATTTGGGTGCATGTTAAAGAACCCCAGGTGGTCGAAATTTCCGGAGCCCTCCACTACGACATCTCTTATAAACATATGGTGATTTTGGGATGTTAAACCCCACATATCAATGAAATCAATCAGTTAAGCTTGATCACTTGGTTATGTTCTCGTTAAGTTCTCATTTAGTCTGTCGACTTGAATTGTCGGCATGCAAAGCAGGCTGCATCTTGCGCAACTAAATCCTCAGTTTTAGCTGTCTTGCTGCGGAAAGGCTGAGGTTTATAGATCCTCCGTTAGTCCATCTTCGTGAGTTTTGCATCACAAAAGAAAAATAGAAGAATAGCAGGATTGTTTGTCCTAAAACAAAAACAAACAAGTACAGAAAGATACATGTAGAGAACTGAAACAAATATAGGATAAAAAGGCAATGCATAGTTTGATTGTACGATGGCACTTTAAACTGGAACGTACCCACGCACGCATTTCCGTCTAAGCCTGATTCGCCGTACATGAACTAACTCAGCAGTCAGTGAATAGCCACACTTATCTGTTAATTACAAGTGCTTATGTAGTCCAGCATTGCGAAGTTACAATTTCTAAGGCGTAGAAAGGTGGTCATGTGAGGCTGTCGCAATGCCTTCAGGGTAATTTGAAGGAAGGTGGGCAAGCGACAAAGGAAGCTGAGCAAACATGCGACAATCGCCCTAATTGCAGGCCCAGCGAGAAGTTGCATTCTTTGAAAGTTCGAAGAAACCGTGGCGGGGGACTCGACTCAATGCCGAGAGCGGAGTATTTCTGGAATGTGAACCGAGACGTTGACCAGCCATTGCTCAAGAACGGCCACTGCGTGTCACATCCTCGAGACGGCGTTGCCTCTTGACCTTGCAGAATTAATTAGGTAGTTTCCTGGGATTACCGGTGCTTCTTAATGACCAAGAGTTCACATATGCTTAGTTTGTGCAGCTTAATGACCCGCAGAATGAAGATAAAGTGTGTAATATGAGACCAAAGAATGTGGGCCGAGAGGTTAATTATGCTCGTGCACTGTTGGCTACCCTAGAATAAGCGTTTTGGTAGAAGATTAAAAAGAGAGGATAATGTAAAATAGTACTCGAGTGAGTCATTCAGCAAAGGGCTGTGGTATTGAGTGCACGAAGGGCCCACAAAAGCAGGCAGATATGTTACTCTAGGATTTTTCTCTACTCTTGTCACTATAGCATGACACCACCAACAAAAGAGATTAAGCCGCTTGATTGAAGCTCCCATTTGAATATGGTGTCAAGCTAACAGACTTCGCGAGACAGTCGAGTCGAAGTGCTAATGAGGTCAACAGTGAATTTATAAGGTACATGAATATAACATGAAGCAATGTTAGTGATTGCTGGACATATCCATGCTTCATGAAAAAAAAAACCTAAGAACAACAAGCCTATTATTTGAAAAGCCAGAGCTGCGTCAGCAGGCTCGTACGTATCTAAAAGGTACTTAATGATTCACGCTACCAGTGTACCTCTTCTTCGTCGTTCGCTTTTTCTGGGCCCTGGGATGATCATAGACGTGCTCGGACATTGTGAACGGCAGTTTCTATAAATTTTGGAAGTTGAAAAGAGAGAGAAAACATGTTACCCTCGTCATTTTTTTTGTGTGTGTTCTTCCTCCCTCGTGTTGATGAACAAGAAGGGCGCGTGCCACATTGCATTCTATATATACGTAGCTACGCTCGTCATTTTTTTTCTTCCTCATCTTCTTTCCTCTTTCTTTCTTCTACTCTTTGTTTCCTCTGTTTCTTCCCTGCTCCTGAAGGAGTGGGCAGGCGTTGTGCCCCTCCAGGTGGCAGTTGCCAGCTTGCTCTCTCCCTCTTTCCTCTGGGTCCTTATGTATCTGTGTATTCAAATCAAACAAATACTAAATAAATAAATAAATAAATAGGTAAGTAAATAAATAAATAAATATGCATAATCTTTCTTTGCAGTAAGGTATAAGCCTTGATTGTTTGGTAAATATCGCTGGATGGATGGATTTGTGGGGTTTAACGTCTTAAAACCACGCTATGATTATGAGAGACGTCGTAGTGGAGGGCTCCGGAAATTTCGACCACCTGGGGTTCTTTAACGTGCACCCAAATCTGAGCGCACGGGCCTACATTTCCGCCTCCATCGGAAATGCAGCCGCCGCAACCGGGATTCGATGGTAAATATCGCTGAAAGGACAAACAAGTCAGGAGGTACACTGACAAAGACATGTGGCCCAGACGTCGGCTGTACGCCATAAGCTGTGTTATATTAGCGAACACCCTACTCCAAGAAGTCCAGCGGTGCATGCATGCCCCTGTGCTAATAAAGCACATTAGATAGTCTATTCATTGCGAGTGCCACATCTCATCATTGTCCTCCGTCCTCTTGACTTGTTCATTCCTTCAGAATCCTTTCTTTTTTCGTTTTTTTACTGCGTGCTGCGGTTGCAGGCCTCTTCCTGTCAGCTTAATCCCATTGTTCGCCAGACGCCTTTGAAGAAGAGCGACGGACACGAGTCCTTCGATGATGCCCGAAAGGGTATATGCCTTTGCCCTCCTCGAACGATCTGTGACAAAGCTAGCGACGCACCCGCGGTGACCCTCAACATTTCCAATTCGCTTTGCCAGGCGCTCCGGAAAGTCCTGGAGCAATGCAATTAGCTGAAAGTTTTGGTGCGTGCCTCGAGTGAATGTAGCACCCTGCGTAATTACAAAAGACATTTCGTGCTGGTTTGTTTGAACGAAAGAGGGGGAACATTTTCCGAGCAACTCAGATTCAAGCAAACGAATCGAAAAAACAATTGGATCAGGAAAAGCACAGACGAGGTTAGTTAGTGACTATAATAGTGACATATTATATGTGAATTGGAATCAACTCTAATTTGATAATTAGTAATTATTTAGCTGTAATTGTGATTCCTAATTTCATTTACTCCTAATTACGGTTACAATACGATTCTAAATACATTACATTATTATTACAATACCATTGCAATTACACTGCCATTACAATAGTAATGGTAATGTGGTAGTGATAGTAATCATAGTAGCAAATAATAGTGTTACGGCAATCCCTATTACTATTACAAATACTACTCTTTCAGCGTCTCAACTGCAGACCCGTGCAGAAGCTTCTTACTACCACGTATCAACGTTGTCTTTTGATTTCATCATGCCCCGCCGCGGTGGTCTGGCTAAGGTACTCGGCTGCTGACCCGCAGGTCGCGGGATCAAATCCCGGCTGCGGTGGCTGCATTTCCAATGGAGGCGAAAATGTTGTAGACCCGTGTGCTCAGATTTGGGTGCCCGTTAAATAACCCCAGTTGGTCGAAATGTTCGGTGCCCTCCACTACGGCGTCTCTCATAATCATATCGTGGTTTTTGGATATTAAACCCCACATATCAATCAAATCATTCGATTTCATGCCACCTATTTCCCAACACGGACATCATCTCGCACATCACTGGTAATTTTCGCTGTGCGTGCTAAATTTAGTGACGGTGCTATCATGTGCAAATGTTCGACGCAAATTGACAAAAAACACATCATTTACACACTCGCGAGCACTTTTTCTATGCAAACATGCGTTAACTCAATACATGTATGCCTCGTATCTTCGACAAAAACGTTTACCTTACTCTTGAAGGTAACTGGTACTCACCGTAACACACTTGCTTAATCAGAACCCTTGCTGGTTTAGTAGTTCTCCTGGTTCGGCATGCAACATTTGTGCCTGCGAGAAGATGCTTGAGCACATTCTATGCCATTGCCCAGCATGCCAGTCTAAACGACGTATTACGGAAACCAAGCTCCGGCAGCTGGATTCACGGCCGCTTACAGAAAAGAAGATCCTGGGACCTTGGCCGACGGTTTCGCATACGCGCATAGCCACGAAAGCCCTCTTGTACTTTTTAAGGACCACCAGACTTCACGACCACTTGTGAAAGAACAGTGTGAGACCGTGCTGTGAAGCCTCGAGCTCACTATTCATCCTTTTCTTTCTTGCTCCGCTTCTTTTCTATCTCTTTCCTTTCTAATATTTCCCCTTTCTCTCACCCTAAGTGTAGGGTAGCCAACCGAGCCAAGCTTGGTTAACCTCCCTGTCTTTCTTCTCTATTTCTTTTTCTCTCTCTCTCTCTCTCTCTCTCTCTCTCTCTCTCCTGGAAATGTTCAGCTAAGGATAGCTTAAGTGCTACATAGGACTGAGAAAAACGCCGACATAAAACTCAGTTTACCTTTGAAATGCATTTCAGAAACGAAGTTACACTAGTACGTGCTGCGCCGTGTTCAAATGTTCGCCACCTATTGGGAGGCTCCCTTTAGTCGTAATCCACGAGTCCCCTATGAAAAGATTGCTGCGCCCAACATCACTAGGCTAATTTAAGCAGTGATAGGGACCATGTGTCACATGTTCGGAATACATGGAAGTCTTTATTATGTAATGTAGGCCTTGATATTTCTGTTTACAAAAAAAAAATGCTCTTCCAAAAGGTAACCTTTATCATGGTAAAAGGACACTATAGCTGAAGCTGCTCAACCATTGGGGATACGCTTTTGTGCCTAAAAAAAAAAAAAAAGGCAGCCCTCATGAAACGAGTAACGTGATGTGAAGTTTAGGAGAAGTGGTTGAGAAATTTTTGAAGCAGCTGCTGCACCTAATGCGCTACACCTACAGGCTCACACCTCGCAGGAAAAAGGTATATGTGCAGCGATGGAAGTTTCTAAAAATGCCGCCATCGGTAATGCGATTCTTACTTCTTTCTAAAAGAAACGCGTTTTCTGACAGGGCGCCCCTATTTTGATATAAAGAAAGAAGAAGTGCGCTTGGTAAGGCGCCACGACGTAAAGGCCTCGAGAACTCACCCCTAAGTGCTGTCTCACCGGTCGATTCGAAGGAGACTTTAGGTTACTTTCAAAATGGCCTAGTTTATACGTACAAAGAACTTAATCCGTGCATTTCCTTGTCTCATTATTTATTTGCTTCGTGCCTATAGCCTCCATAGTATACTACAGACGACGCTCCCTTCGCGCAATGAAACAAAATGACCACATACCAGTAGGTCATGTTCGTGAGGACTGCCCCTTTGTGAGTCGCGGACCCAGGAACCTTTCAAGAAGATATTAGGAAAAATTCGCTCCAAGTGCTCGCGTGCTTACATCCTACAGGCGGATGGCTCACGACGTCCATTTTCCAAATGCGCAACGTCGTGCCTGTATAATGCATTCATATTTAAAACGCTAAGCCCTGTCTCTTCGTCTGTTCTTCGTCGCAGGTTCGGTTGATTGATTGATATGTGGAGTTTAACGTCCCAAAACCACTATATGATTATGAGCGACGCCGTAGTGGAGGGCTCCGGAAATTTTGACCACCTGGGGTTCTTTAACGTGCACCCAAATCTGAGCACACGGGCCTACAACATTTCCGCCTCCATCGGAAATGCAGCCGCCGAAGCCGGGATTCGAACCCATGCCCTACGGGTCAGCAGCCGAGTACCTTAGCCACTAGACCACCGCGGAGGGGCTCGCAGGTTCGGTTACTGTACTGCCCACGGCAAGTTATCTTTGCAGCCACTTTTCTTTCTTTCTTGTACACAGTAAACACACACACACGAACACACGTTATATATATATATATATATATATATATATATATATATATATATATATATATATATATATATATATATATATATATATATATATATAAGGGAAAGAAGTGTATACCTAAGGGCTCGTTTTTCCGTGTTTTAACACAATATTAATGAGATATAACAGACAGTAATGCCAAGGAATGTACAGGGGAAGTTATTAAAATCAATGGAATGTAAATAAGAAGAAAGAAAAGTGGATGAAAAATTACCAACTGTGAGCAGGAAACGAACCTACGACCTTCGAATTACGCGTTCGATGCTCACAGTTGGTAATTTTTCATCCACTTTTCTTTCTTCTTATTTACATTCCATTGATTTTAATAACTTCCCCTGTACATTCCTTGGCATTACTGTCTGTTATATCTCATTAATATATATATATATATATATATATATATATATATATATATATATATATATATGACGCAGTAATAGGTGATTTCAGGAGAAGCCGACGAAGAGGAAGTGCGCGTGCATTAGAATAAACGCATGGCATCTGATCTGGACCACGACGTGTCTCCATTTTGTACCGTCACACAAGTCTACAGGATCGACCTCATTAACGTGCCATGGCTAAGCCAAAGCCTCCGCTCAACATACAGAAGTTCAAGGGAACACCAGAAGACGTCCCCATCGACAAGTGGCTTCTTCTTTTCGACATGAAGGCAGCCGAGGCGTCATGGACTCACCGCGATCGGGTCAGTCACTTCAACGAATACATTGAGGGGGAAGCGTTCAAGTGGTACCTGACAGACATTTTCGGCAACGGTGAGACAACTTGGGACGATATCAAGCGTGACATGCAAGTCCGCTTTGCTACGACTGACGGAGATGCCTTCCGTCTCTTCATTCACTACCGACTGAAAGGAGGGCAGACCATCATGGGCTACTACGACGAGAAAGAGCGACTGGGTTCCTTGGCTGACCTGAAAGAGTGCCACATCATTTCTGGACTGACTGATGGTGTTCCTACTGATGTGGAACTGGTCGGACTGTCTTTCAACTCGTTATTAGAGTGGCTCACCGCTGCTCAACGGGTCGAGACATCTTTAAAACGGGTGAGAGGAGCTTCCTTTACTCGTAGCGCTAGTATCGCATCAAGAGCTCCTCGTCTCTTCAACAGACCGCAGCAACCAACAATAACTCCTCTACCGCGTGCCCCGCAAAACGAATGTAAATACTGCTCAGCTGCTGGTTTCCCACGACAGTTTCACTGGCACAACGAATGTCCGTGCCGCAGCAATGTGTTCGCTATTGATACTGAACGGGGAAACGAGAAGGTGGCCCAGAGTTTCATTAATACACGTCAGTGCTCTTATCAACATAAAGCCAGTAAATGCAATTCTCGATACAGGAGCAACAATTACTTGTATCAGCGAGGATGTGTACAAACAGCTAAAGCTTCAGTTGATGAGAGACTCCAGCATCATGTTCCAGCAAGTTGCATCAAGCATTCGAACTTTGGGTCGCGTAAACATTCAGTTAGAAATTGGGAACGTCATAAAGAAAGTTTATGCACATGGGCTGCGAGGCATGAGAACGCAACTGATTCTCGGCCTAGACAGCGCTTCATACTTCAATCTTTCTGTAAATCTGGAAAGCAAGTCAGTGACACAAGCACGTGAGAATATGAACCTTCCGCATCACAATAAAAAGAAAACCATTCAAGCCCCGCTGATGCGAACCCTGGCTTCATAAAACTTATCAGAACATGAGTCTGTGGCGCTCGATTCTCTTTTAAGCAAGTATGACGAGATATTTTCGAAATATCATACAGATATTGGGTGCATAACTACTGAGAAACATAGGATCGCACTTACAAATGCTGTCCCTATTCTTCCAGCACCATACCGATGTTCACAGGCAGGCAAAGTGGAGATCAACAAACAAGTTAACGCTTTCCTCAAGCAAGGTGTTGTGAGGCCTTCATTATTGCCCTACGCCGCACCTGTCATTTTAGCAGAAAAGAAAGGCGAAGGACGCACTCGTCTATGTATTGACTACCGGAAACTCAATGCCATAACGGTACCCGACTTTCAACCAATTCCGCGTATAGATGATATTCTTGACCACTTGGGAAAGGGGGAGTTTTTCACTACGTTGGACGTAACTTCGGGATACTGCCATGTCCAAATGCATCCTGACGATGTTCAGAAAACTGCATTTGTCACGCCTGATGGTCATTTTAGGTGGTTGGTAATGCCGCTTGGGTTGAAGAACGCTCCAGCTACATTTGAAAGAGCCATGAAATCAATAATAGCGAAACATCAGCTCACCAATGTTATTAATTACTTTGACAGTGTGGTCGTATACTCAGAGACACGTAATGATCTTATACGACACCTTGAGACGCTATTCAAAGCTCTCAAAACCGAGAACGTAAAACTCAAACGAAAAAAGTGCCAATTTGCACGCTGCAGCATTGAATACCTGGGCCACAAAATTTCACAAGGAACAGTGACATCTAAGCAAAGTAATGTGGCTGCCATACTCAAATTTCCGACACCAAAACGAAAAAAAAGATCTCCAGCGTTTTCTGGGCACTGTAAACACCTACCATCAGTACATCCCCCACTTCAGCGATATCGCTCTTCCACTCACAAAACTACTCCACAAAGGCAGCAAGTGGGTGTGGACAGAAGCATGCGAGCAAGCCTTTCGTGAACTGAAGGAGCGGATAACTGAAGAACCGGTGCTTCGCATATACGACCCTTTGACACCATGTACTGTGTACTGTGACGCATCTGGCAAATGCATCGGTGCAGTGCTGAAACAACCTGATGACAAAGGTAAAGAACATCCTGTTGCTTACTATTCCTGCAAACTACTTAAGCACGAGGTGAACTATGCTATTACAGAAAGAGAATGTCTTGCCATTGTAGATGCCATTGATAAATGGCATTGCTACCTTCATGAAAAGTCATTCACTGTTGTAACAGATCACTCTGCACTTCAGTGGCTGAAGAATGTTAAAAATCCTCAAGGTCGTCTCTTCCGGTGGTCTTTGAAACTGTCAATGTATGATGTGAACATCAAACATCAAAAGGGCGCAAGTAATATCGAAGCAGATGCGCTCTTCAGAGCCTCAATAGTTAATCTTCTATCACACGACGACCCTCAGCGATGCAACAATGAGCGTCCAAAAGGAACGCACTCATTGGAAAATAACATCATCATCGTTAAAAGAAAAGGACTACGGAAAATATACGTACCCCATGAACTACGCCCAACCATTCTGAAGAATGCACATCAACATTTTGGGCATGTCGGAGTGAAGAAGACGCTATCACTCCTGTCTCCGCAATATTATTGGCCGCATATGGTAACCGATGTTTCCACTTACATTCGGCATTGTGATACATGCCAGAGATGCAAGAAGACGAAAACAAAAAAGTTTGGGTTCTTGAATCACTGCCTCCTGCTGAAGAGCCCTTCGACCTCTTTGCAATAGACACCATTGGAGGATTTTCTGGATATGGCTCGTCAAAAAGGTTTATACACTTGGTTATTGATCATGCGACTCGCTACGTATGGGCGTTTGCTCATAAAAGTGAGAACAGCGACGCCTAAATTTCATGCTTAAAAACAATTTTTTCTTCTGGAAAACCACGGAAGCACCTTTCAGATCGTGGAACAGGATTTACCGCAGGAAAATTCAAGCAGCTTTTAAAACATATTCGTATACACCAACTATTCAGCTCATCTCATCATCCACAATGCAACGGCATGAACGAGCGGACAAACCAGACTATCGTAACGAGAATTAAGTGTAAGATCAATGACGAACCACAGAAGTCTTGGACTAAGCTGCTTCCGGAGGTAATTAACAAATACAACAAAACACCCCACGAAGTGACCGGCAACGCACCTTCCTTCCTGATGTATGGAATTCCCCTACTGTACTGGAACAACGAGAAGAAACTGTCGAAGAAGTGCGAAAAACTGCAGTTACCAATTCTATCGCCTACCACAATAAGAACAAAGTCATTTATGATAGAAAATTTCTTCCGATTGAGTTCCAAGTCGGTGACTTTGTCCTTTACGAGACACCATGGCATCCCGACAACGGCAAACTGTGTTCCGTCATGGAAGGACCCTACAAGATTCTACGCAAGGTCTCAACGGTGAACTATGAGATCAACCGCTCCGTGCTACCCTTACGTAGAAACTCTGACATTGTGCATGTTAGCAAACTGCGGCGTTATTTTGAACCTTCTGAACTGAGACTTTCTCGAGGGGAGGGGGAAGTGTGACGCATTAACAAGGCGATTCTAGGAGAAGCCGACGAAGAGGAAGTGCGCGTGCATTAGAATAAACGCATGGCATCTGGACCACGACGTGTCTCCATTTTGTAGCGTCACACACACACACACACACACACACACACACACACACACACACACACACACACACACACACACACACACACACACACACACACACACACATATATATATATATATATATATATATATATATATATATATATATATATATATGAGATATGGCACAACGGGAGCGTTGTCAACAAGGATAAATATATTTATTTCCCAACAGTTTCGGGAGAGGTCCTCCCTTCATCAGGGGATGAGGGAGAACTCATCCCCTGATGAAGGGAGGACCCCTCCCGAAACTGTTGGGAAATAAATATATTGATCCTTGTTGACAACGCTCCCGTTGTGCCATATCTCATACCTTCACGAAGACTAACTGGCCCATTGAATTATTACTCCCACTATATATATATATATATATATATCCCACTATATATATATATATATATATATATATATATATAGTGGGAGTAATATATATATATATACATATTACTATATATATATATATATATATATATATATATATATATATATATATATATATATATTCACCAAAATGTGCAAAATGTGGAGGACGGACAAAACGAAAACTTTTTATTTGTCCTACATTTCAGCCGGGACCGGCCTTCATCAGGGAAAATATATATATATATATATATATATATATATATATATATATATATATATATATATATATATATATATATATATATATATATATATATATATATATAACACAGCTATTTTGAAGGGTGCACATAAGTGACTGCATGCTACGATTGATTGGCCAGCCCGGCAAAACAGGGAGCACTGACATAACAGCGATTAAATTTTTGCGGTAATGAGTAGTGTAACCAGCTGATTTGGAGGGCCTATAATTTGGTAATTCAGCAAATTATGTCAAGAAAGCAAATGACCTAATAATTGACTAATATCAAGTGCTTGATTGGGTAAAATTATTGTATGAATATATGAGACACCGTATTAGAGTGCTCCGAAAATTTCGATCAACTCGTGTTCTTAAACATGCTCTGACGTCTCTCAGTTGGCGGGCCTCTGCCATTTTGCGTTCATCGAAACGCGACCGCCATGGTCGGTATCGAACCCGCGACCTTGTGGTCAGCAGCCGAATACCATAGCCACTGTTCAGCCGAGGCGGAACTAATTAAGCATCAGCTTCCAGATCACTCTTGACTAAAATACAGCATGTCTGTTTTCCTTGTCAATGAATAGCCTGGCGAGAAAGAGAAAAGGAAAGAGAGATGCAGAAGTGCATTTTAGTACCGCACATAAGGCGTGAGAATTCGAAGAAATTTGAGATTTCAATGTGGGTCTTCTATAGATATTAGGTCCATGGGATAAATGTGTGTGAATAATGAGCATTTATAAAGTTAAGTTCATAATATTTACGGTACTTTCTAAACGCTATTGTAATTGAGGTAATTTCCTTAATTTTTGATACCTGTAATTACTAATGTAACTTATTACATTACTTTACGAGTATGAAATTATTTTAGGAGTAATTTCACCTTATCTCCAGCCTGGACAGCTCACACTCAAATAACAGCTTTCGCTGCATCAGGACGTCGTTGTACTTGGCCCTTAACTTTTCTTTTTTTTAAGAGCCGGTGTTCTTAAATTTGATTCAATACTCTAGATAAGATTGGGTTTGATATATAAAGTTTTAGATATTGACAGAAATATAGAAGGAAAAGAAGACTCATTAGTTCCCGCAACTACGCGCTTGAGCTCACATCATGAGTTGGACATCTTAGTTTCGACCAGAAGCTCATCTGGAAAACCACTTAGTGGTCATTCTCCAAATCGGTTAATAAATTCGCCGTCACTCTGCATTCAGCGTCTTTCTAATCGCATATCGATCTTCTGCGACTGCGTCGAGAAGCCTATATCTGACTCGCTTTCCACTCTCGTACATTCGCCATTCCTCGATCTACATGTGGCATCGTTACCGCGCCTTGCTGCTTGCAGAGCCAGGTGCCACTTGAGGTTTGGCGTCCGCCTCGGTGGAAACGGGGTTAGGGATCTCAGCTGTGGACCCCCAATGTCGCGGATTCGGTGCCGGTCATTGCGGTCGCAATTCGATGGAGACGATATGAAAGAGGCCTGTGTACACTCTTAAAGAGAGGTAATGCTACTTATACCACTGTCACAAGTGATGATGATGATGTTTGATGTTTTGTGGCGCAAGGGGCTGTCACACGTGGCAATTGTAGTGCACTTTGAACAAGTGTACTCACTAAGTGTCATTTTGGACGTTCGCTGCTACACGAAATGGCGAAGTGTGCTTTTTAAAATGATGGCAGTCGATATTGGTGGATTCGTGGCACAACATATATTTGTTATTTTTGTGCCCGTGTCTCATCCTCAGACCACGTTGTCTCCGCGGAAGTAGCCCCAGTGGCACACCCCATTGCGAATGACTAGAAAACGACGCACCTACACAGGTGCTACTGTGCGTACCTAGAAGTAAACGACGCGACGGACGCTGCACTTGCACAGCATGTGCTGCGTTGTCCCCCTACCAGACGTGGCTGCAAACTGTTCGAGGTAGAGGGTAACGAGATTGTTTTTGTGTTATTATCACTTGTTTTAACACATAGCAGCATTCCTTATAACGAAAACAATGAATTCAAAATAGTATGAGCACCGCTTTAGGCGACAACATGCTTCAGTGCAAGCCACCGGTACCACAGCAACACACTTCATCGCAGAAAAGTGAGGTTGGGGAACACACTTGCCGTCAAGCGTACTTTTGAAGCGAGTGACACTAAACTTTCTCTTGTGATAGCGCGCAAATGACACTCGCGGCGAAGTGTACTCGCTCAAAGTGCACTAAAGTTGCCACGTGTGACGGGGGTATTACTATCTTTCGAGGTAGTAAAGTGCTCTCACACAATTCACTACGTAAGTAGCAAATGCAGGTATAGTAGACCACAGACAGTTACTACCTCAGAAGCATCTGTGGTCTACTATACCTGCAGTTACTACTGTGGTCTACTACCGGCAGTTACTACTTAGGTAGTAAATGTTGCGACCGCACTTTACTGCCTCAAAACTAAGTAAGTAGCACTACCTATTTTTAAGAGTGTACTGTGTGATGCCCCCACACGTTAAAGAACACCAGCTGATCGAAATTCGCGGAGCCCTCCACTACGGGGTCTCTCCCAATAATATCTTGTTTTAGGAAGTTAACCCCCATATATTAATATCATTACTAATATCACTCGCTGTTTGACGTCTCATCACAAAACAGTTAAGAGATTTGTCCCACAAAATCTTGATATAATTAAGAGAAGTGCAGTAGTGGAGGGCTCAACAATCGGTTCGACCACATAGGGCTCTTTAATGCGCAACTAAATCTGAACGCACTGGCCGCTTACATCGTGCCTACATCTAAACGCGGCCACCATGGCCGGTATTCGAACCCGCGGCATTCGAGTCAGCCGTAAGGCACCATACCACCACCGCGGCATGTCAACGTCTCGAACACTTGGGTGGAGCTACCACGTTGTTCCGTAACGAACGTGCGCTGTCGCCTTCTGCATCTATGAAGCTGATTAATTTTCTCAACTTGGATTTGAACGTCTGCTCGTTGCACTACGCCTATGGGTGACAATGAATGGTTGATCACCTTTATCTGGCAGTCTTCCGTTTAACCCTGCCGCATTACACCTACGAATTCGCTCCCAGCCTTTCTCAATACACTCTAAATGTATCCGCGTGAGCAAGAAAGAGTGAAAGAAAGCATAGAATAGACATTGGTGAAGACATTACTGCGCAAGACAAGTAACACATTGTCGGGCCCAAGAGTTCCCCTTCGTTATCTTCACTTCCTCCTTCTCAGTATCTTTTTTTTTTCGTGATCAACTGCAATAGCGTCAAGATGTAACTTCCTAAAACTTGTTTTTGGGCTAGTTCAGGGGCGTTGGTAGACAATTTTATTGGGAGAGGAGGAGTAGAGGCCCCATCTTGATCTGAAGTGGGGGCCAGACAAACAGATGTGGTTGGTTGAGTGTCATTTCGTGGTTATATATATATATATATATATATATATATATATATATATATATATATATATATATATATATATATATATATATATATATATATATATATATATATATATATATAAATTATATATAAAATATATGTATATATATATATATATATATATATATATATATATATATATATATATATATATATATATATATATATATATATATATATATATATATATATATATACGTGTGTGTGTGTGTGTGTGCGCGCGTGCGTGTGCGTGTGCGTGTGTGCGTGTGCGTGTGCGTGTGCGTGCGTGTGTGTGTGTGTGTGTGTGTGTGTGCGTGTGTGTGTGTGTGTGTGTGTGTGTGTGTGTGTGTGTGTGTGTGTGTGTGTGTGTGTGTGTGTGTGGAGGGGCATGCGTTCCGTGTGCTACACTAGTTGGCTAGTTGGTAGCCAATTTCTGACAAAATCATCACGAGGCGACTTCAAGGTCGCGCTAACACGTATACACAGGGAGACTTTTCACACAAGCGAAGCGAGAAATTCCGCATCGTCTGACAACAGTCTTATTCCTGTAGTGGACACGCTGTAATAACAAGTGCTCGGAACCTTCCGCTTGAGTTACGGCCACGGCACTTCGCGCGTCAGGCCTTGACTCATAGTGTTCGACGCGCTGGCACAGCACGAATGGCACGCGGTTGCTAGGATACCTTGGTGCGCCTCTGACGTACGCTTTGTCGTTGAAACCCGTTATTGCGTTGCCCTGGAATGGGTAATTGCGCCTACGTCTGACGCAGGGACCAGTAAGTCGAAGTTTTTTTGTTCGCGCACAAAGACAGCTCGGGACAACGTACCGGCGTGGCGGCCTACAAAACAAATGAGAGAAAAAAAAAGAGGATGTGGATAGAGCGGCAGGCAACCGTGCGATAGCCTTGCAATGGCGACGTCAGCTGTAATTAGCGAAGGCGCCGTCCCTACGAGCTAACGGTAAACAGATGAGCATTGCTTCGGGAACGATTCGCTCGTCTTACAGCTGTTTCATCGGCACGGGTCAACAGCAATAATTCTTGCCGAACTATGCAGACACCGAGTGCAACTGTTGCCCCTGCGTACTAAGCGCTACCGCACTGGTAAATGAACGGCGTGGGTGTCACCCTGCCGTGTACTACACGCTCGGCAATTTCGTTTTCTCACACGTTAATGACAATGTCGCTTGCGCTAAACGGAAGTCAAAAAGTGATATTACCTGTGAATGCATTACGAGCGAATGGCTACGCAAGAACAAAAAAAAAATTTCGTTTGGGGTTGTTTTACTAATGACCACGTAGGAATGGCAAAAAACGTACCCTGCGCAAGGTGTCGAAAGGCTCGCTCCTCCAATTCGATCCAAGCTCGAAACGAGTGGCGGTGAAACGATCACTTAGATTCGTCATCTGTTGTTCGTAAAATGAGTTAACCGTAGTAAACTGTGGCTGTAAATGTAGGGCACCATGTTGGCTGATTCAGATAGCTTATCTGAATTATACAACATTACTACCTATATCAGCTGTTCATTCAGCAGAGTGTGTCGCTCGAAAAGGCGTGAAACTAGCATAAGTATCAATAGTAACCATAGAGTAATTAGTACCCTAATGCACCCTAATACCCGAAACAAGCAAGCTCAATGATTAGATAATCATGCACTAAGTTTTTGAAGTACACACTAGGAAGAGGATATCGCTATCTCGTTCAACTCTAAAAGGTTAAGCATAAGAATCGCGCAATTTTTCTGATCGTTTTATTCGTGTTTTGGTGTTGATTATTATTATGGCGTTGATGGGCTAGCCGGTTTTCTTGTACGCTATATTCCCATGATTTTCATGTACTTAAAAATAAGTTCTAAATATAAAAGCAGATGTATGCTCCTGATCGCTCCCACTTATCACCCGAGAAAAGGAAACATTTTACAACATCGATAAAATTATTTGTTTGTGTTTCTAAAAAACATATAATAAGAAACCGACACTCAGTCGGTGTGCCATCAGAAGAAGGTGAACCTGTGAGACACTGAGAAACAAAACAAAAATTCGGCACGGTAAAGTAAACTTGCAGAATATTCCGAACGCCAACTGCATCAATAGGTAGGCAACTATCCCATTGGAGTGAGAATAAACGGAAACAATATTGGTTTTACAACATTGAATAACCGATATTATACAACCGCAAAAATCACTACACTTCTGCAATTATTCGAATCTAGCTGCATCTAGCCAACACTATCCAGCCCATTCCAGGATTTAGTTAAGAATGAACACCATAAAAAAGTGCGGAAGAGTGTTAGTAGTACCATTTTTTTTACCTTTTTTTACAATAAATGGACAATGTACTGACGTCGCAAGACTGGAGCTAAATAAGACACTTTTGTTTTTGTTTTCATATATTCGCGCACAAGTACCACAAGATGTAAAACAAAACACCGAGAAACAAACCAAGATGCATTCATCAAATCCTGCAATTGCACTCGACTATTACTTTCGTTTGCGTGTGCTTTGCCATGGTGAAGCAGTAGCTATAGTTCTCGGCTGCGGACCCGAGGGTTGCACATTCAATCTCGGCCACTGTGGTCACTCTTTTGATGAAGGTGATACGGTAGAGACGCGTGTACTGAGCAATGTCAATGCACGTTAAAGAACCCTAGAAGTTCAAAATTTTCGGAGCCTTCCACTACGGCATCTCTCATTACAATATCATTTGGAGGGGGGAGTAAAACGCCTAATAATATTATTGTTGTTTATGCGTGAATAATGGTAAAAAAAAAGAAATGCTTAGGAGTAACGCCATCCTAAACGAGTACGTGAATAACTACGGCTGAACACAGCGACAATAGGCAGTTTTAGAATACCGTTTGCAAGCGCTGCGGGCGTTGTGGGGGTAGCGGGCGCCATACGAGTTTTAGAATAGTGTTTGCCCTGCTGCGATGCGCAACGCACGATCGCAATGACATCGTAGCCTCGAAACCAGCGCTTGCGGGCCACATGTGGGCTGCCATTACCGCCCGTAGCCTCGAAACCAGCGATTGCGGACCACATGCGGGCCGCCATTACCGCACGCAATTTCAGATTTTTTGCGTGCGGTCCGCGAACGCGAACGCCGACTCGCGTTACGACGCATGCGCAGTGGCAGCGACCACACCGCAAGGGCTCGCGGTGCGTTATTCTAAAACTCCCTAATGCCGAGGGACAGTGTTGACTGATCAAACGTGATATACATTTGCCCATTCAGTTGCAAGCGCACGTATTTAAAATCACGTGGCAGATTTACGACAGCACATGATGTCACCATTCAATCACGAACACTCATGCAGCTTACAGCTGCTCCATGCGACGGTTTGCACTGCGTGGAATGACATGATTTCTTTACAATGTGAAACTAGACATGATAGCTGCTTTTTGACGTAATTCTTTACTCGACCGCGCGCTACTTGGGCTAAATATGACCGAGTTCCCGTTGTTACAGAACTGAGTGTAAATGCACTGTACTACCGTCTTCTTTAAGCAACTAGAACACGTCAAAGCGCCATAGACTCTTCGTAAAGGGGAGTACGTGGGGCTGTTAGGGTTCGCAAAAGGAGCCGGAGGACCTCTAGCGTCCTAAATGAGAGGCCGTTTCGTCTAATGAACGCAGCTCCTAGTCTCACAATGTGGCAAATTACGGAGGTCGTTATCCTGGTTCAAGCCTTATTATCGCCCCCCCCCCCTCTTTTCCGTGCACACAGCGTATTCGTCGTGGCACTCGGTCATGCACGCCGCTATTTTTAGCGTAGTTCCCCAAAGAAGGTCTAAAAGTTCTCGAGTTTGCTAGAGACTTCTTTAAAGAGCCATCACCACTGCCAGTGCATAGAAAAAAATGAAGGTAGGTTAGCACTGCAGTAGTACCAATTCTAAAGAAATCGGAGCTAGAGGGCCTTAATTTGTACCGGGCCCCTTGGCTATTCACGAAATAGCTCTTGATCAGCTTCTTTACCTTAACATTCCAAGTCCCAAAAGGGCTATCCAGTGTAACACGAGAGTACAAGCAACTCGTGTTCAATGCAAGTGTAGCAACGCGGTTATTTGGCAACTGTGATTTGTCATCGTTCGCTCAAAGCAAAAGCGCTCGGTGCCATGCGAAGGCATTCTGCAGAACAGATAAATAGTTATAAATTCATAATCTCTCCAGCACTTCGCCTGTAGAGAGTACTCTGCCACAGTTACACTGTTAGTGCGGCAAAGCCCCCAAAACTTTTGAGTGAGGGTAACGACACGTGTTTAAAAAATATTCCTCCGGGCCTTCCCTCTCTCTCGAACGCTCATTCAAACACAAACACATAAGTGTGCGCGCATACTCACGGGAAGCATGCCAGAGTGGCGTCCCACGCATCGCCGCCTTCGCTTGGTATCCAGTGGCACGCTGTCCACATTGGCGACGCCGCTAGAGAAGAAATACAGGAGTGGACATATTATTATTATTATTATTATTATTATTATTATTATTATTATTATTATTATTATTATTATTATTATTATTATTATTATTATTATTATTATTATTATTATTACGAGCTGATAAGGGATTCATGAGCTGAGGCCAGATAAGAAAACGAGGTGAGACAGGTGGAGTGTGATGCTTTATGATTGAGTATGCCTGTGTAGAGATACGGCCCGCGTTAAATTTTTGGATGGTGAGTTGTAAATCACTTACGATCGCCTTGGTTATCGGGTCGGTCATTGCCAAAGCAATGGCCACCTCTTCGGTCCGCTTGAAGCCCTACGATCCGCTTGATGTTCAGGGTGCATGTGCTTGGGGTTCGGAGGAATACGAAGACTGAGTCGTTGATCTGTTGGTACATCTTGGTGAGTGGTACATCTTGGTAAGTGGTGGAATATCAATAAAAAGCAAGATATTCTAAAAAAAACAGCACATTTCTTCATACGAGTTGCATCGTCAATTGTACATGGGAAAAGTTCAAAAAGCAAGCGAACTAACCTTACCGTTTCAAGGCCAATTCATAGTAAGTGCGTTTTTGTGCATCCCATTGTAATATGTGTTACCCTCTGGGGTACATGCGATAAATTCAAGTGCCAAAGACAGGACAAGACAACTGTCAGAGCGACAATGAAGAATGCGTTAGTAAGAATAACAGTCTGATGATACAAAAAAAAACACTGCTGAATAAACGGCAAAGGACGCGACATCCGTGAACCAGTATGAGTCTGGTTTTTTAATTTTTAGTTATTTAATAAATAAATTAATTGGTGAATTTTGCTGATTAAAAATGAACGAACAGCTATTACGGCGCATTGCATGGGAAATCGCCTGGAAAAAATTGAGTGCGATATATGTTTTGAATAAGTGTTTTTGTTTGAAAAGATGACATTTATCAGCTCAAAAATGTGCGCACACCTGACATATTGTGCAAAATACACATATTACGTTGCATAATTTGGAACAATATTGTAATGGTACAAGTACGGAACAACGAGATCTTTTGTTAATGGCACTCGAAATCGAAACTCTCGGCAAATCGTGGGACACATTCTCGTACGGAGGTCCGGGCGTAAATCTCACGTTACCGAAATAGTCTGCTAAAGTGCGACTGAGAACCAATATGCCTCGGTTGCCCGATGGGCCACAGCGCCGGATTAGTGGATGGGGGTGCGGTGTACTGCTGGCACACGTACGCGCACATACACAAACGCACACACACAAACACACACAGGCACACGGAGGGGAAATTGCAAAACTTCATCGGAGTTCAACCTGTTTGCGCCGCACACTGGATGTAAATTTAGCCCCAAAGAGACACCGCTGGAGTCAGTGAATTCAATTAGCAAGCTGCATTCATTTTTTTTCTCTAGCAGGTGGCATTCAGAGCGTGTATAATTAGCCGAGAAAACATTCGTACCAGCTGCACGAAAACTGTCGCGGGAGTCTGCTGCAAAGGGGCAGGGCTGAAAGTGGGAGTTGTTGATGAGCTGTGGATGGCAGCGTTTCCTGAGCGGACGTTCAGATAGCGCGTGTTTTCGTTCGGCGCGAAAGTAATGGGCGATGTCGAAACACAACGCTAGTTTGAGGATCCTAAGTTTTTTTTTCTTTAATTCCGTTGAATGGCTCTGCTGCAAGGTGCAGTGCGGAGAGCACGCCAGGTTTCAGTTTGCTTACTGTTAATTGCCTGCGTGCCTTACAAAGGGCCGTTGGAGACCTTGCAAGTTAGTCCATTGAAGTGTGTTACATTAGGTTAGGGCTAGGACTACGCGGGCAGGACCAATAAGCTTGAATTCTGTGGACCCACGTGCACTGGAAAAAAAAGCACAACGAGAATTGCTCAGGTTCTACGTCGCAGAACCCCAATATGGCTGTGAGAGATGTCACAGCGGATGGCTGCGTGAATTTCCACCACATGGCTTACCATTGGCATTGCCGACAGATGCCTCAATGACTGGCTTATAGGGAGCATGCGCTGAAGGTAATCAACAACGAGGATAAGTAAGCAAATCTTGTGGCACATATTACCGCATAGGGCATATCTAACGAAGGTTCCTGGAAGTAGCTTGAATTTATCTGCACGTCTGCTGTTGCAAGCATATTTTATTGAAAAAAAAAGAATATCTGTGTCAGCAAGCCGTCTTTGGTGTTACATCAACTGGAAATACCTTTTCCCGAGGCAAGGATTTCGTGAATCTACCTGGTTTATTTGCTTTTTGTATTTACTTTTTTTACGTGTTCGTTGTTGTGTGGTGGCACTGTATACAACACGCGTTGTATGCTTTCCACATGCACACCTCTGTTCATTATTGCCTTTGCGCGTTCATACTTACGTATATAAGAAGGCCATTTAGAAGCAATAAAAAGATGGTAGTGAGCGCTGAGTGTCGTGTGTGTTACTCGGGTGGATGTGTGAGTGTTTGTGTGAGTGTTTGCGGGAGTGACGGTTGCGTTAAATATTTTACAAGATAACCAGTGATCATTAGGGTAACTGACTGGATTCCCACGGAAGACAAGCGGGTGAGGGGGGAGGAGAGTAAGTTAGGTTTGTCGATGAGATTTAAAAGTTTGCAGGTATTTTTTATTGTTAAAAAATATATGCAACTGAGTTAGAGAACTCTAAAGTTTGTTCAGAAAAAAAATGTATAATGATTTAGGGTATACTTCATGCTCTACTATGGGAGAGCATCAAGCCGTCCCTAGACTGACGACAACGGCAACACACAGCGCTGCAAGTGACCTGTTTAGAAATATTTCTTGTCACAAACGCCAATAACATTCAAAGGAACATTTTCTTCTTAGACGTACAATAACGATGATGACAAAACGAATGTCATTTATAATAACATGGATATGAGATGACGTTAAAAAAACATGACTGTGTGTTTAGACAAAATGTTCAACGATTTCGAGTACTTTGTACTCAACTACGGGAGAGCACTGAGCCGTCCCGCTTTAGAATGAATGGTTGTGAGAGTGCGACTATACGACACATTACCAGATCTGTTTGTCACGAACTAACTTCGATAGAACTGAATACTTGTTTAGAGAAAACCTTAACTATAGTGCCAGATACGCTAGATCTGTTTGTGAGGACCTTAAAAACGGCACAGGATCTCTAGACGCTACTTTCGCGTAATGCGTTCTCTAACCTGGTCAGGCTTAAAACCTTATAGGCATCTTTTTTTCCTGTATTTTTTATTGATGTCAATCTGAAAAAAAAAATGCCAGCCGCAACTTTTCACGGGGGAAACTCCAGTAAATGGGACGCAAAGTGGTGGGGGTGTTGTGTGAATGTTGCGTAATTGGGTATGGTTTGGGAATGCTTAGTTGCTATTTCGTTATTGTTATTCTTATGCTGTGAATGAAGAAAAGCATTGCCTTCAAGATGAAGCGAATTCCGAAGTAAAGACGCTCTTGACTGAATTCCTAAAGCGTGACCCAGTGCATACATATACGGAAAGCCAGTGAAAGGTTGTCCAGTGCCAGCAGTTGGTTTTTACTAGCAGACGCTGCCTGCGTCGGCTTAGCGAGGCAAGAGAAGGAGAGAGGAGCGACCGTTTTGAGGGTGTCTGATCTGTGTTTTGGAGGACCAAGTAAAAGTTTATCCAATCCAATCCAATTCCTCCGCCGGAACGAGACGCGAGCATGCGGCACGAGATTCGAGACGCGAGCGTGCACTGTTAGGGGGCGCATCGTGTGCACTGGTGCGCGAGCGGGTTTGTCACGTGGTGTTTTGCTGTTGTTGTTGTTGTTTGCGGGCATCGGTAGTTAGCAGAAAAACGCTAATAATTACCAGATATAAAGTTCAAAACTTTCTAATCGGGCGTCTTGCGAACCAATTTGCAACTTTTTCTCTGAACTTTTTATCCATCTTCTTTCCTTACAGATCTTATTAACCAATATATTAAAACACAAAAAATGGTCTAACTCCAGGCAACGGTCAGCAACATGCTTTTTGTCGTGTCATCATTGCGTGTGTCGGCATATTTTTAGACTCTGGCTGAATATATCTGGGGCACCCCAGCTATATATATATATATATATATATATATATATATATATATATATATATATATATATATATATATATATATATATATATATATATATATATATATATATACTTGCAAACTCACCATTCCTTTTAGAGACTGTTTAC
Source organism: Rhipicephalus microplus (assembly GCF_043290135.1). Lineage (NCBI taxonomy): Eukaryota > Metazoa > Arthropoda > Arachnida > Ixodida > Ixodidae > Rhipicephalus > Rhipicephalus microplus. The sequence goes on from NW_027464946.1 coordinate 62,823, forward strand.
GCCGCCCTCATATTCAATATATTCTCTAGACTGACTTAACCAGGATGACCTGCGCTATATCACCTGGTGCGATTTCTCGCAGCACCACCGCTTCCCCGGTTAGCATGATGCCTTGAATGCGTAAGCTCCCACGGGCGCTGCGCAGACTTTACTATAATCATGCACTTCTATATTATAAAAAAGAGTATCATACTTGTATAAGAGAGAGAAAGAAGGAACGTAGGAAAGGTAGGGAGGTTAACTATACTATGCGTCCAGTTTGCTACCCTACACATGCTACCCTACACATACTTGTATAAAAAAATTCATTTCACTATACGTGCTTAAAGCTGCTTCTAAACCTGCACCTATCTATATTCATTTACAGGTCACGAAAGCCCGTTTTTTTTACTTTTTTCAGCTTGGGTGAGAGAGAGAAGGAAGGAACAGGATGAAAAGGAAAGTTCAGGATGTGTTTAACACGTCTAGAAGGACTGGAATGCTACCTTTCCCTCTCCCCACTTGTTGTCACGAATGTAGCAGCGCACCCTTTTTTTCATGACACAATGATACTGTCGTATTATAGAACCTGGCCAGTAAAGGAAGTGACTCAATCCTCCCACATTCGAAAGAAAAGCTATAAGTGTGTCAGCATGCTGTCGATTTCGCTGAGCGAGGCAAAAGTTATGTATCTTGGAAGCACCTGCCGAAAACGATATCCATCTATATGTTTATTTGTTTTTCTTTGCTTGCGGCATGTTTGGACGTTTTGCTATTTAGGTTTTTTTTATTTTTTCTCATGCTGAACATTGTCTATATATAGGTTTGCTTTTCCCACAACAGTTTCAGTTTTGAGTCTGCGCCTGCCTGTGTTTATTTTTCTTCGTCATTGTTTCGCGCGTGCTGTATCAACCAAGATAACGTCCGTTTTCACCGAACCGTAGAAAAGGAGTTCTGAAGCGCAAATAAAAAGTTGAGAACGAAAATCTCATTGGACGAAGGGCTAAATAGATAAACACTCCTGCTCCCACAAAAACCATCTGACAAAAATTGGTAAATTACGATGCAACTATAACATTTAACCGTACAGGAAATCGTTTCTCTTCGAGCTTTGCTTCGCCATAAACATAACTTAGTCTAAGTACATGCCAGGCCATGTTCACAAAAAAATAGTCAACACTTATTGTTTGCACATCGCACTAACGAAATTAAGTATCTCGGCCTTTAAAACAAATTGAAGTTAACTACGTCGCGTTGCCTCACTCCAGGTTTCCATCGTACGCAGTTATATGAGCATGCGATAAAAGAGCTGACGCAGAGAGTATAACCCGTCGTCTTTGGGAACCAAAATCTTGAACATTACCTTTTTTTTTCCCAAATTCTTTTCCCTACTGAGGTTAGGAAAGGAATTTTCAGGTTTACATCGATGAGCTTACTGCCTTGTTTTAACGCACTTGTCTATCTATTGTCTTTCGCAAACAGTGAAACTATTCTATGTCGGCGCAAAATGATTGTCGTGGCCAAAAATTATCGTCATGAACTTGGACGAGCTCCCTTCTTCGTCTTCTGCTTCCGTTCCCGAAGATGCACGCCGATTTGCCTGGCACTCAGCCAAGGGGGAAAAAAGAAAAGAGGAAGAAGAAAAAAGTCAGAAAGAGAAAGACAGAAAGAAAGAGCAAAAGCATCAGGAAAAAAAAACGAGGTGATCACGCAACAATGTACCCACGATTTTTGTCTTTATTACCGGGTTACTAACGTGGCATACTCATAAATACACATCATTGAAAAGACGCCGTTTACAGTAACACACATTGTTCCATGAATATAATTATAAAGAAAGAATGTTGTTTGAATAGTTAGTGATACTATATTACAGAGCCCGTACGGTCTTGTCTGTCCTCTTTACAAACCCTATTTCCCCACCCTACGCATGGTAGCAAAGCGGTTACTTTTACCGGGTTAACCTCCCAGATCTTTTTTTCTTTTTGTCTACCTTGTCCTCCTCAGATATGATGGTATATTAGAAATATGATTCGAACAAAGAACAAAAAAACTGCACTGACTTACCTAAAGAAAGGTTTTTTTTAATGTGCGAAAGTATCAAACCTGGCCAGCCTGTCGGAAAATCTTGCTTATTATGAGCACGCCTATGTGTTAAACAACGCTCGTAAAACAAATACGCTATTTGAAGGCGAGCTTTATGAACACATGGCTATCTAGGCACGCTGACACAACATGACACAGGCTTTCTGTATTATCGTATAGCAAGAGGTCAGGAAAGGGAAATGATTGTGAGGAGGAGAAAAAGAAGCAGGGGGGACAGGAATGCGTAGAATATAATAAATTAGAAAGATAGAAAAAGTAGTGCAGAAGGACAAACCAAATAAAGAAAAAAATGAAAAAAAAACAAATAAAGAAAGATGAAACAAGGGACAACTAAACAGTGACAAAAAGAAAAGATAAAGAGATAACAAAAAAGACAAAACGCTTACACAGACAAGAAAGACACGAAAAACCGAAGGGAGAAAAAATATAGACAAAAAGGAAAAAAATTCAAGAGAAACAAAAAAGACCACCAAGCCAGCATTTTTCTCAGGCTTGGCACAACAAAAGCTGCCTATCGAATCCGTTGTCTTTTTGCCATTGTGTTTCTAGCGCGAGCTACAGAAATTTTCGGCATTGCTTGAATAGGTCTCCCTCTCTTTTTTTATTTAAAGAACTTCCACAGTACTATTCGCATTGCGATAAAAATAAAGGAAAGTAAAACACAATCCGAAACAATAACCGTCAGAATCTTGGGAAACGCGGTCTGTTGTAATTGAGTCGATACCATGAAACGAGGTCACGTTGTAGTGTTGCTGCAAGGAGCATAGCGTAAATACAGACCTCGTACATTATTAATAAACTTTTTTTTTTTACAGCCGCGGACCTGAATTCAGTTAGAATCTTCAATAGTGATAAATTATGCATATTTTCGGCTCCGTGAACTCGGATCAATCTTCACCATAGAGCACACGTAGAAAACTGAATTACGCACATTTAACAGATTTCGCAAGTCTCCTTTACCCGGTGGATGGTAGCGCCGTGAAGTATGAATGAACGAATCTGAATTACAAAAAAATACGGAATCTGAAGTTCAAAATCAAAGTTAGCGGATAAAATTATCTGTATCGCCGCATTTCTGCGCTCTGCCGTGAAGCGCAAACATTGAAATCCCGGCAAACACACTTTTTTGAGACATGAGCTTTGTAACGAATAATAATGCATGAATAGCATGCATTATAGCTGTCGTAATATTTCTTGGTGTTTTCATAGATATGTACAAAGTCCATGAAAAAAACATGCCTAAACTTTTCTTGCAAATGAACTAACACTCGCCAAAGTTGCAACAACAACAAAACAAAAACGTATGACGCTTGTATCTGAGCGACAGGCCAGTAGAGGTCTCGAAACGCCGTTAATTCCTTTTTCGTTGAAACTTTGGCGAGTGTTACTTTATTTGCAGGAAATGTATGCCCTTCGCCTGATGGCGTTCCCTCGAGCCCTGGATTATACTTGAACTTTCATTTAGGCTTACGCTTTCAGGTCGTTGCTAAAATTTACTACTTTCTCGTGCATTGTCTTATTGGCTGTTCTGTTGCGGAAAACACGGTGCAAACACTGGTTGCTGACCAAAACCAAAATCTTTCTTGCTTTATTAAAACTAATCGAAAGGCGATAAGAATGCAAGCATGTCAACAGACGCTTTTTGTTCATCGTTTGCCTACGTCTTCTCGCCACTGACCCGATTAAGTGCGTAACGAAACGCGTAAGCCCATGTATCATTTCAAGCTACATTTCGTTTCTTGGAACAATGTCAAATTACAGCGAATGTTACGATGCTAGCCGACTAAACGACATATGTAAGTTGCTTTCTTTGGTCCGTCGGGCATCTGCAGCATTGTTTGGCGTAGCGGCTGTGGCTGGGCTTGCTCGCGGGTCCAGCGCCCATCGTTTTTTTTTTCGTTTCTCGTGCTTGGAAAAGCTGGGCTTGAGTATGCGGCAGCATATATGAGAACCGTATTTTATCTGCCTTCGTACAGAGAATGAGCGAAGGCCTTGTTAAACTTTGTGTAATAGTGACTTTTGAGTAGGCTATAGCACCCCAGCTCACTTTTTGTTTGTTTTTTTCGCGCGTCTATTTCGCTTTTCGCCTCTCATCTTTATTCCCCATTGTCGGTTATCCTAGTGCAGGGTAGCAAGCCGGATGCTCTACTTTCTGGTTAACCTCCGTGCCTTTCCCTAATTTTGTTCTCTCTCACCCTATTCTGTAGAACATAACGGTAGAAATACACAAGTAAAATTTTGCGCGAGTCATATAATGGCGACAGACGAACCAGTGGGGCGTGTATGAATAAAAAATAGTAGGGACAGCTCCTCACGAATAGCGCAATCGAAAACTGCGTAGCGGCAGAGCTAGTTGCTTTCTCCTCACTCCCACCCGTCTTTTTTTTTTCTTTTTTTATTTTTCCCTATTTTTAATTTAATCAGTCTTTCTATCTTCCTTTTTCTAACTATTATTCTCTTTTTCTCTCTGTTTTCTCTCTTCTTCTTTTTTTGCCATTCCTGTTCTCTCTTTCTCCTCTTTCAATCCATCTTTTCTTTATATTTTATTCTTTCTGTTCCTCTTTCTTTTTGTGGTGTGTTTTGCTCCCTTCTTTCCTAATTTCCCTTCTCACCTTCCGATGATTCCTCCATTATCTCAATTCTCTTTCCCATGTTATGACCGGCGTCAGCAGGCGCCATGCTGTCGCTGAGAAGCGTAGCCGGGCCGCGTTCCCACGCCTGGAACTCCAGTTTTTTTCGGAACCAGCGTCCAGAGATGACGGGGGAGCGGCGCTCTTTTAATCCCCAAACAAGTAGCCGACTCGCCGAATGTCTATGCTCGCCGGCTATTGTCCCTGCTAGCCGGCGGATGAGACGTCCTGTCGCCACGAAGCTGTAAGCCGTTCCGGAGGGGACAACAAAGAGCGTATTCCTTTGAAGAAACGGCGACCGCCGCCACAAAGTGCCCGGCTAATTGAGCAGACAGATTGGCGGACCATTTGATGTCTGCTGTCCGAAGCTTGGGACCCCTCGACCAGTGACACACACGACGAGCAAGAGCCCCTCTGGCGCCACCTTTAAGTGCAGTGATCTTGACTCGAAATTGGCTGTTCACGTGCGCCGTGCCTGCTCGTACCCCTCACCTGTTGTGTGTGTGTGTGTGATTGGTGTTCCACTGAAGAAGGAGGAGCCCGACAGGGCTTATAACGGCGCCGCAGAGTGCAGGACGTCGCTCTGAACCCAGTAAAGGTTCAACCACCACGTTCGTAGTTTGTGATGGCTCTGAACCAAGAAAGGTTTAACCACCACGCTCGTGGTTTGTGAACTCTTAACCTCATGCTGTAAATATTTGTAAATAGTGCCATAAACCTTGTTTGTTTTTCGTATCCCCATCTTGTAAGCGGTCGTTTCCTCAACCCGAAGCTACACCACGCTACCACAGCACCCCGGGATCACAACAACTGGTGATCAGCGGTGGGATCGCAACAACTGGTTGGCATCGGTGGGATACACCTTCCACCCCGAGTCACGACACCCACTACCCTGCTATTTCTTTTCCGCTAGCCATTCACCTTCGAATATTTTTACGTGGGCCCCAAAGTCACCTCGCGAAGGAATTTCTTCTCCTAGAATTTCTCTTCCTCTATCCTTATTGATTCCTTCTTCCTTTCCATCTTTCTTTCCATCTTTCCGAGTTATTGCATTCAGAGCCATAGAAATCAGTGCTTGTGTTTTGGAAGCGAAGCGGAAGATCAAAACAACTGGGACGAAGGATAAGGGGACGAGAGGTCGTGCCGATTCGTAAGGATACTCTTGTGACATCGCAAAAACTACAGCGAGGTGCAAAAGTGTAGTTGTTAGAAAGAAAGAAAGAAAGAAAGAAAGAAAGAAAGAAAGAAAGAAAGAAAGAAAGAAAGAAAGAAAGAAAGAAAGAAAGAAAGAAAGAAAGAAAGAAAGAAAGAAAGAAGCGATGTGTGCTGGAAGTGCGAGCCAGCGTGGCCGCAACGTAAAACCATTGTGTACGCGATGGAGCTATAAAAGCAGCACCCACATTGCGCTTGGTCAATGAGCGCCGTCACCACGCAGAAAAAGCTACCGGGCGATAATTTTTGGCACATGCTACCGCAACCCGACACTTGTGGGTGCGCACTTTCATGGAATACTGTGGCATACGCATTCGTCGCCTTGAGCCTGTCAAATTTCTCACAGAAATTTCATTATTTGGCAAGTAAAAATCACGGCCGATTGAGATAATTTCGCACATGCATTAACACAGTTGTACTTAGCCTCTAACAGCCCTAAATTCGAAGTAGTTTAAACCACATTTGTGGAAAAGGGGAAAAAAAAGACCGCTATTCAAGATTATACCTACAAAGCTTGGGTTATATTAAAAGCACCAAAAGTGCATTATTTTGTACATACATAAGTTATACACTATGTTCATATCAAGCTAAAGCGTATTTCCAAAATTTTTCGCCTTCCCAGTCACTGTTCACGCTCACTCCTCTTGTCCTATTTTCATAACTACTGTGCCGCTTGTGATCCGGCCGGAGGAGGCAAGGTTTACAACGCCTACCGAGCAGCCTCGGCTAAATTAATTGCTGCTCTGTTCATTAATTATGCCTCACTAAGGCGCCTGCAAGCAAGAGCTGTGCAACTCGCCCCTCGGCGATTAAGAAAGCTCGCCCCCTTAACTCACGTCAACGGCGCAAGCGTGCTTCATAGAGCGGGCACGTAGTTCACGGACATGCTGCTGTAGATTATGAGGACATGCTGTGAAAGAGGGCGCTCGTGAAGCGCGGGCCACTTTCTAGAGCCGGACGAAGCCAAACGCACTGTTCATTAGAGAGTCGGTAATTACTCCACGGGAAAGTTATTTAAACTAACTAACGCAGAGGACGCAAGTAGAGCACAGCTTCTGTCCTCAGCTTACGACTTGCCTACGCAAAGCCTGATACCAGGCTGTTTGGAATAAGTAACTCTTCCTTGTGAAATACTCTGATTATCATGATTAATGGGTATTCTCGGAGCAAGTACCAGGTGTGGCCAAAGGGCACCACGCTGTTTGATAAGTTGTGGGAGGCCATCAATGATTCATAGGATAAATTGTGGCTATCCAGTTTTTTTATTTACGTACGTAAAAGCATAAAGTATGATTGTATAGCTTAAAATTATGACATTAACACGTGAAAAGTCTACGTGTGTTGAATAAACGATAATTGATTGTGGTTTCAACACGTGGTCTGCAGAGTATTCCGAAGGTGGTAAAGTTGGTTCGTTGAAGAGAACAGCAAACGTTTCTTCTGCCTCAACCATGCCCGTTTCGATAACAAGCACAAGAACTGCAGCCCACAAGAACCTGTGAGCGGGTCGGCCACTGCCCGCGAGGAGCTTACTCAAACACCCACACACTTTTTACTCTCGGACCCACAGACAGAACCAGTGCTGACCGTTGGCGTTGTGGTTGTCCTGTGAAGGGTGCTCTGCCTCAAGAATAGTATTAGTGCGAGAAAACATTCAAAAGCACGCGAAGGCATGTTTTCGCGTGCGCACGTGGACGAATGCACGAGCAAGCGCGTACATCGCACGCACGCTCACACACAAACGCACACATACATACATACATACATACATACATACATACATACATACATACATACATACATACATACATACATACATACATACATACATACATACATACATACATACATACATACATACATACATACATACATACATACATACATACATACATAGATGCATACATACATACATACATACATACATACATACATACATACATACATACATACATACATACATACATACATACATACATACATACATACATACATACATACATACATACATAATAGGAATTCGTTGGCCCTACAGAGTGCTATTTCCACACCAACTAACACAATGGGGCCATTCGGTAATCCTCCAATCATCGGAACGCCAAATTTCATCATCATCATCATCAGCCTGACTACGTCCACTGCAGGACAAAGGCCTCACCCATGTTCCGCCAGTTAACCCGGTCCTGTGCTTGCTGTTGCCAATTTATACCCGCAAACTTCTTAATCTCATCTGCCCACCTAACCTTCTGTCTCCCCCTAACCCGCTTCCCTTCTCTGGGAATCCAGTCAGTTACCCTTAATGACCAGCGGTTATCCTGTCCACGCGCTACATGCCCTGCCCATGTCCATTTCTTCATCTTGATTTCAGCTATGATATCCTTAACCCCCGTTTGTTCCCTAATCCACTCTGCTCTCTTCTTGTCTCTTAAGGTTACACCTACCATTTTTCTTTCCATTGCTCGCTGCGTCGTCCTCAATTTAAGCTGAACCCTCTTTGTAAGTCTCCAGGTTTCTGCTCCGTAGCTAAGTACCGGCAAGATACAGCTGTTATATACCTTCCTCTTGAGGGATAGTGGCAATCTACCTGCCATAATTTGAGAGTGCTTGCCGAATGTGCTCCACCCCATTCTTATTCTTCTAGTTACTTCAATCTCGTGGTTCGGCTCTGCGGTTATTACCTGCCCTAAGTAGACATAGTCTTTTACAACTTCAAGTGCACTATTACCTATCTCGAAGCGCTGCTCCTTGCCGAGGTTGTTGTACATTACTTTCGTTTTCTGCAGATTAATTTTAAGACCCACCTTTCTGCTCTCCTTGTCTAACTCCGTAATCATGAGTTGCAATTCGTCCCCCGAGTTACTCAGCAATGCAATGTCATCGGCGAAGCGCAGGTTACTAAGGTATTCTCCATTGACTCTTATCCCTAACTGCTCCCATTCTAGGCTTCTGAAAACCTCGTGTAAGCACGCGGTAAATAGCATTGGGGAAATTGTGTCCCCCTGCCTTACACCCAAATTTAGGAAACCTTTATTCCGCGTAGTCCCTCGATGGAAATTCATCGGTTCTATTTAACATCCAACGAAACACTTTACTTCATTTCTGGTTTGTTCCTGATAATAATCCTTTGTTCCAGTTAGTTACAGTGGCTGAGATTGTCTTCTATTCAATGCATTCTCACCAACGAACTTTCTGAGAGGTACAGCTAGACGTGAGGTTTTCATTATTTACTTCAATACCTACCTGCCTTCTTCCAACCCTCAGAAAATTGGGAATCGTTTGTGGTAAACCACCTTATCATTCTGAACCTCTTAATTTGGTGTACTTGTTAGTAATGCTTGTCCTTCATATGCGTCTTTTGTAGATATTAATTATGAGGTATCTTCTCGTCTTATGCTGTTTTCGTCTCTTTATGGGACGCTATAATTTGAACACTTATTCAACCAATAGAACAACCTCGGATGGCTTCCTGAGCAAGATTCCAATGTTGAAGAGAACTTTAGCATGCCACTCAGGTTCCATTACGGTGCGAGTAATCAATTAGTATTTATTAAATATTAGACTAACTCAGTTTTGTTCAAGAAATAACCCATGTTCTTTTTTTTTTGTTCTGCGATTGTCTACGGTTTCTACATATCACCTACTTGTCCCTCCGCTTATGAAACTCCGCACTGTGTGTGTTGCAAAATATGTCTCTCCTTCTCTCTCTCTCTTTTACTCCTAATTTTCCTCTCCCTATGCGTAGGAGAGGAAGCTGTACCTAGTCCAGTTAACCTTCTTGCCTTTCTGGTATTCGTTCTCTCTCTCTTTCTCTGTGAGAAAGTCCTATGAAATACCACTTAGGGAGTACCGCACAAGAAAAAAGTGAGGACACAAGGTAGGAAAGAATACGTGAGCCGATTGAGATGTTCAACAGTGCAACGTGCCCATATATTCATTTTTCGGAGAGCTCTATCAGTCAGAAACGTTAATACACCATAAACACACCAAGGCGTTTACTACAAAAAATGTACCTCGCTTACTCGTCGTCTGCTCTTAGTTATTTTCTCTAAACCACGAACAAGCTCTCTGGCATGGTCATTACGACTCTTTAGTAGTTGCAATGCTATGAGAATAAGGACCTCGGAACTTTTGAAGGGTTGCTAAGTTATTCCACGTAAACACGTGCACAACTGCATTTGAAAATGTTGTTTGTACGTATGAGATGTTTTTTCTTCGTTCAGTTTTGTGGCTAAGTGTTTTTTACTATGTATACCCTTAGTGATCTATATGAACAACATACTGCTTACTGTTACTTCCTTTTTAGCTAATATATTTCGCATCACTGTATAAGTTTGTATTATTGAGAACTAGACGTGCACTTGACGTTGCGCATAGCCGCTGCTACATACATCTTCAACGGGCCTATATACTTGCCTTTGGCTACTGGCTCAACATTAGTTTGCACAAAAATACTCCAACCATGAGAGTGAGTACTGCATTCGAAATTACATTGCAATTGATTGATCAACTTCATTGTGTTTATGACATAATCGCACTGAAGCACCGCGTGCTAACCCAGGGCATTGTTCATACGTGGCTGTATTTACACCACGAAGTGTGAAATTATGTAAAAAGTTATTGATTATGTAAAAAGATATTGTTAATACTTTACTGGCATTGAGGCGGGTGACATTGAAAGTTACTAGGGTAGTAGCGTGTTTATGTAACTAAGAGGGTGAATGCTAGTATAACTGTGGACGTTGCGATGCTGGCAATCTCTCGATGAGATTGCAAAAAAAACAAAACTACCAGAAACAAACAGCCAAAGATGAAACTAAAATGTGCTGCCGATCCGCATGCCCTATTGCAGTTGGGGATTACAAGGTCATATCAAGTTTTTATGGTCGATGCTTTATCAGAGTCCACGCCTGCGTCAAATTTATCCAATTATCGAAGAGAAAAGATTGCTACGGCCCTCCTCACTGCTATTCCACCTACGCACCGCAAAACCTCCCCTCCCCCCCCCCCCCCGACACACGCGAAACAGGATTCTCTATTTGCGCGAACGTTGTTACTGGTTTTACCGCTGTTCGCCCGCAACACAACGGCTGTTCAACGCAGCGGATAAAGATGTTCTGCCCGCATCCTTGTACGGCCGTTCCATGGTGGGCGTTTGCTTGTTTCCGGACATGACATTTCCGCTGCTAATGTGTATCTTTTTTTTTACTTCGTATGATGAATTGCGTACAGGCGTCAGCTTCGCGCCCACGGTTTTGGCCGGTGTTGGGCTTCCGTTCGGCCCATTTAGTGGCCTTGGCGGAGCTTTGTGTTCGGGCCTCGTGTGTAAGGACAGTAGCAGTGTGTCCTGTTTCTATTGTGTACGTTGTACTCCAGAGTAAAGCACTCGTCGACAGTCCCTATGTTGATTACTTACTCATTTCACTTATAGTCGGTGTCAAGAGTTTAGAAACGACTCGGCCCTGGTTAGTATGCATGGATTTATTGGTCAATTGGTGCCTCTTGAAGAGTTGACGGTGGCCCGTGTACTCTTGCGATGTCAGAACGAAACAACCAGCCTACGATGGGGTAGATTTCCGAAGTCCTGAACTGCATGCAGCATTCGTCATTGTATGTTGGTTTAACACGTAAAAGCCTAAATAATAATAATAATAATAATAATAATAATAATAATAATAATAATAATAATAATAATAATAATAATAATAATAATAATAATAATAATAATAATAATAATAATAATAATAATAATAATAATAATAATAATAATAATAATAATAATAATATTAATAATAATAATAATAATAATAATAATATTAATAATAATAATAATAATAATAATAATAATAATATAATTTCACTACCTTCGCATGATTCTCACATTCTCGTTTTATTCTTCCCATTCTGTGATGATCTTTTCTTGTGTGTTTTCACACTCTATTGTATTTTTCTGAAGACTGTCTATATTTTATTGTTGTTTGTTTGCTTTTCTCATTACGTATGCCTGCAAAAAGACCTCATGGCTGTTCCAGGGCACGTTAAATACATTAGAGATTGATTAATAATTTATTTATCATTACTATCATTATTTTGCCTCAAATATGCTGAACACGTGGTGATCTACAAACGAACTGGGTCTGCTGAGAGGTAAACATTTGGTGTATGTGAAATAGAGTGAACTTTTCCTTAATCCTTTGATTACGCCTTGACTTCAGGGTGAATTGTGTAACCTTCCGCGACACCATGGAAGCTTCGCTTGTTAACGTTTGATTAGCACGCACCCGACACCCACTGTGAGGTCAAACGCTTCTTGCGTAATGATGAAAGCGAAGGACACGTCCCCGGATAATTGAACAATTAGCCGTTCGCAGGAAGCTGATTTTTTCAGGCGTGCAGATTGGAGTGAGCAAAAAAATTAGCAACCTTCGCCTCATTTTTCAGGGACGTCTCAGAGATCCCGTTCATTGGGGAGACGGGCCGACGTCTACTTCGTTCTAAACGCTCCTTCCTCTCATGGTGCTCAGTAATGCTATGCAGTCTACTTAACTATCGAGAGAATGGGAAATAGTAAAACAAATAGTAAAGCAGTTAGCAAACTGAAATCAACAGGGTAGCAAACGAGTGTCGATAACTATGCAAGCGGTTGTAGAACGCAGGAAACACAGTAGTGGAGTGGCTTAACGAGTGTGTAATTGCCTATAAATAGCGCTCCTTGGTTTAGGAGAAATCCGCAAAAAAACGTTTAACACTCGCTGGTAAGATCAATAACAATTCGCAATTATCTAATAAGCTTCGGTATTTCGAACTTCATCAAAATAAGTATACTGCCATAAGCGGTATGAAACTCTTGAAGTATGCTTGCTCCTATGAGAACAAGCTTCAAGATTGTAATATGAACAAACGGTGGCGTTTTGTATTCAAGTAATTCGGCTTGCATTCATGTGTTTTCGAACTCTAACCTTCCAGCCGTTTAAAGTGCACTTCGTGTGTTCACAGGTTTCTGTGTTCAGATTTAATTTATTCCAAGGATTCGGAGTATTAAGAATAATAATAATCAATCAATAATTCAACCAATCAGTAATTTATTTATTCTGTCCTGGAAAAGCCATGAGGTCTTTGTGTAGGCACGTGCAAAAATAAAACAATACAATAAAGACACTCTACACAAAAAGTCCGAGTGAAAACACACAGAAAAAAATCAGCGCAAAGTGGGAAGAATAAAAATACAAAATGAGAATCATGGAAGTGAAGTGAAAAATAAAGGCGAATATACACAACTATGCTGATACTTTCCTTAAAGACGGAAAAGAGAGACTCTGTACATTGCAAAAAAACAGTTTTAAGTGGTGCAGAGCTGAGAAAAAAACAATGTCAGTGTATATTGTAAATAATAATAATAATAATAATAATAATAATAATAATAATAATAATAATAATAATAATAATAATAATAATAATAATAATAATAATAATAATAATAATAATAAAATTATTAGGTATATTAAGCCCATTTTCATCAAGAAAATGAGGTAGGCAGGGTGGAAAAGCTGAGCAGCAGTTCGACGAGCTCCATCTCCCCAAAAAGCCCAAAAAGTACACGTTCATGAGTTTACAACAGTACACTTCAGGCTTATAAACAAGTTAAATGAACAAGAAGTGAGAAAGGGAATGAAATATTTGAAGAGAACGATTTGAAGCAGCAATGAAACAGAGTTGCATTGTCAATATTTATTATTAAAACCGGCATTGGAACAACGTAGTCTGCAAAAATGAAGAGCGAATTTCGAAAAATTAGAGCTGTACGAGAAATAAGCTCGGATAGATGCCGACCTAATCATGAGTAAATACACTGCGAAAAACAGCCTCCACTTTTGGGTGAAAATGAACTCTGAAAACACCAAGCCCTGCTTATAAAGCAGACGTTCCTGGGATGTATACCCGGATGTTCTAAGGCGTTAGATGCATTTTGTTTCTGAGCAAATAACCGGATTGGAATCGGCAAGAACTTGTTTCGCGAGTGTTTTAAACATCATGTGCTACCATGTCCAACAGAGAGCTTTTGAATTTAAAAAAATGAAGCAATAAAAATGCTCCATGATAGCTTAGCACGTATGATGTTGCCTTGATAAAGTCGAGGACATCGGTTCGATTGCTAGCATTTCAATAGGCGTGAAATACAAAGAACGCGCATTAGCTTATACTTAGGTGCACGTTAAAGGGCACCGGGTGTTCTAAACTGATCCAAAATAGCTTACTCTATCGGCGTGTCTTATATCGTATCTTGGTTTTGACACGTAAAACACCAGCAATAAATGCTTCCTCACGACAGTACAACCTTCATCTATATTTGGTGTCTTGCCTCGACTTTAGTTCCGCGCTCCCGCTGCACTCCGAGCTAAGAACTACGTCGCTCGCACTATCAGACTTAAATATCATTCGAGGCGGTAAAGCAGCGAAGGCAGAGTTCTCAAGAAATGGAGCTCAAACATTCTGAATGGCGATTACTGTTGTGGGACTGGTAGACTCCACAAACGTTACAGCTCCTCTTGAAATGCAATGGCACTGCCTCCGTCTATCATATATATGGGCCAATCATTTAACGGTACAATGACGCAAGATGCTTTAAAAAAATCTCAAATGCTCATTTCGGCGTTTTATTGGGTTACAAAAGTTCGGTCGGAATGAAATAGTATCATAGCATTCGACAACAGATTACTTATACACACTGCGCAAGACTTTGTGGACACTCAAGGATTTTAGTTTGTGTATTTTTTTGCATACACGTCTTCTGGGTATGCTGTTATTTTTATGTGTGCATTTGATGTAGAGAATCCCCTGCACAGCCTGTATCCCGCTGTTTATGCGCATACACGACTCCGACACGTACGTATAGCGAAAAATAAAAGAAGTGAAAAACAACGCCGCATTTGGTAGATCGCGCCTTTATATGTTCTGAATAAATATTTTGCCGCAAGTAAACAGAGTCACGTGCACGCTAAGTCACCACTATCATTGCGTTCAACAAGCACTTCGTGTGTTCACAAGTATTTGTGTACAGATTTAGCCTATACTAAGAATTTGGAGTATTGGTAATAATTATAATAATTCAATAATTCAACCAATCAATTATTTATTTATTGTGCCCTGGAACAGCTATGAGGCCTTGTGCAGGCACGCACAAAAATAAGACAATACAACAGAGGCACTCTATACAGAAAAATCAGAGTGAAAACACATAGAAATAATCATCGCAAAGGTGGAAGAATAAAAATACAAGATGAGAATCATTGATTGATATTGATTGGTATTTGGGATTTAACGTCCCAAAATCACCATATGATTATGAGAGACGCCGTAGTAAAGGGCTCTGGAAATTTCGACCACCTGGGGTTCTTTAACGTGCACCCAAATACAAACACACGTGCCTACAACATTTCCGCCTCCATCGGAAGTGCAGCCGCTACAACCAGGATTTGAACCCGCAACCTGCGGGTCAGCAGCCGAGTACCTTAGCCACTAGACCACCGCGGCGGGGCAAGATGAGAATCATGGAAAGGAAGAGAAAAATAAAAGCGAAAGCACGCTTTATGTCAAGGTCGCAAGTTTGGTTCCTGCTGGTGGAAAGTTATCCATTTGTGAATTTTTTTCTTCACATTTACATTACAATTACTTGTAATAATAGCCCCTATACTTCTTTACCACGTTATTCAATACACCAGCCTACCAAGAGAGAGAGAGAGATAAAGATGCAAGAAAAGGCAGGGAGGTTAACCAGACGCACATCCGGTTTGCTACCCTGCACTGGGAAAGGGATAAAGGGGAGAAAAGAGGTTGCAGAAAGATGAGAAGGTACACACAATCACGAGCACACTCGGGGAGCACACACAGTCTACAGGCGGTCACTCAGGTTTGTTGACTTTAGGTAAAATAGCAGTGCTTTAGTTGCTTTCTGCGCAACTGAGGCAGATGCCCAAGGTCCTAGTATCTTCTGCACACAAAATGGTCCGGGGTCAAGTCGATTCAAAACCATCCGGAGCTGGCATCGCTGTGTGTCGTAGCAAGCGCAGCTGCACAGGACGTGTTCGATGGTCTCTTCAGCTCCGCAGTAGTCGCATGTAAGAGTGTCTGCCATACCAATGCGAAAGGAGTACACCTTTGTAAATGCAACACCCAACCAAAGGCGGCATAACAGTGTCGCATCGGAGCGGGAAAGTTGTGATGGTAGCTTTAGCTTGAGCGAAGGATCCAGTTCATAAAATTGACACCTTTGGAAGCTGGTAGACGACCAGAACGTGCGTGTGAGATCTCGAGCCAGCAAGTAAAGTTGTCTTGCTGCATCATTCCTTGATAGAGGAATCGGCAGACCAATACTGTAACCAGGTCATCAATTTGCCCCAAATGGTCTACACAGAAACTATCCACAACCAAGATATATTAGGTTTGACGAATGACTAATTAGGCTTGACGAATGACTAACGCTCCAAAAATATCTGTTAACGTGCACAAGCAAGTATGGTGAGTATCACATGACAAAAAAAAAGATAAAAAACTGCGCAATAGATAAGTACACATTTGGTTGTAGTTATCAGTGTTGTGGTTAAACAAAGCCACAGCATAGCTCTGAAGGCGTGAAAATGCTTGGCGACAGCTTTCTGAAAATAAACGTTGATCCCCGCCAGCCAGGCCTCTTTAACTTGTCAGGACTTCCTGTTTTTTGAACGACCGACAATAGAACAGCCAACAAAAAGTGTAACAATGCACGTAATTTTTCCTACGTTTAGGCTCTTCAAAGAAGAGAGCAACTTCATAAAAAACAAAAGCCTGCAGCGTTTGCGCGAAACCAGGCGTAAGCACTTCATTAGTAATTGTTCTTCGCGATCGTCAGTTCTGCCAGCAACAGGTGTGCTTGCGCAAGTTGGAAATCACAAGAAAACAAAAAGTTGTTTTCTTTTTTTATATACATATTGATCGCGCTATACCAAAGAATACACGCAGAACTTATTTTTTGTGAGGCCACCATTTTGTCAAGTGAGATAAATTAATGGGGAAATATAAGAGGGCACTTCTGAAAACTTGAGAACTCTTGTATAATGACTTGTCAGCGCTGAAACAGGATCATTATATCTTATAGCTATAGTAAAAAAGCACAAAAAATGTCACTGCCGGAAAATTGTTCACAAAAACGTTCGCAAACTGATCTTCCTTTTTTTTTTCTAACACTCACACTTCACAGAAAACGAAGCCCTACCATCAGTAAAAAGAAAAATAAACTCACGCAACAAAAACACAGAGAGTAACTTGGAGAGCCAAATGTTTCAAAAGGTTTAGAAAAAGCCTCCAACCTTTGAGTTCATTAGTGCCATAACTTACCTTGAGGAATGCTTACATTAATGCTGCACGCCCTCGCGTCTTTCTATTTATGTGTTACCGCCCCATTACACGTGTAACTGCTGCCTTGCGTTAACAACGACCGCATAGCTGGGAGTCATCTAGACACCCTCAGAACGTTCAAATGAGATTACGCGCACAACGTGAACATTAAAGTTGGTTCTAGAACCAACGGGGCCCCTAGAGATATAACTCTGGAATCTTGAACGGCACACGCATTAATGCCGACGTGCTTCAACGCTTGACTGTTTATCGACGGCCGAATCTCTGTTTGCCAATAGCAGTGTCCAGTGTGTCTGGCTGTTCGAGCTTTTGTTTCCCGGGCACGGATTCGTTCGAATAAAGAGTTACGCGTGTAACTGAGTTTCCACTGCTCCCTTCGGCAACGTCACGAACATGTGACGCTACATCACGACCGCTGTTCACCATCGACCAATAAATAGTCCGGTCTTTGTACTTTATTGATTGATTGATTGATTGATTGATTGATTGATTGATTGATTGATTGATTGATTGATATGTGGAGTATAACGTCCCGATGATTATGAGAGACGCCGTAGTGGAGGGCTCCGGAAATTTCGACCACCTGGGGTTCTCTAACGTGAACCCAAATCTGAGCACACAGGCCTACATAATTTTCGCCTCCATCCAACATGCTCTGTATTTTCTCGTCAACCGCTCGATTACTATGGGGTCATTTAATGCCGAAGATACCTGCTATCTTGGCGACCATCCGAAATGTACTCGAAAAATTCCTCCACAATCACGATACCACCTAATGCAAATACTGAGCAAAGCTTCGTGTAGTGGCAATGCCAACCGTTTTTGAAGTTTTGGCTTGCCGCAGGGCACCGACTAGGTCATAAATCAGTTGTGAAGTAGGACTGCACCCACTACATCATTGCTCGTTTTATCGCGGGTAATCGAGGCACTCGCTACACACCTGCAAGGTATTGCGTGCAGTTTGTCGAGGCTGCATGTAGATGCTGACGATGAATAATTATTGCTGAGCCCTTTCTGTGGAAGGGAAGCGTTACGTGTGGACTCGTTATTTTACTCTTGGGCCTCGGTGTACTGCGTACTGTCAGCCGCAAACGTTTGCGGTATCTGCAGCGCGTGGCGGAACGGCGGAATACTGCATCGCTGCGCCACCTACTATGACGCGACATGGTGAATGAGGTTATTGGCCATAGTTTCAGAGATTAGATTCAGCCACGGCGTATTATCCCAACGCGTCGTCGCTAAGCGCCGACGCTAGCCTTGTTACCAAACAGTGTCACAGTAGATGGCGCGGCAATGCAGTTTTCCACTGCTCCACCATGCGCTGGAAATCCTGCAAATGTATGTGGCCGACAAAAGGTGAACATAATTTTTTTGCCCGGCATAATGTATGCCTAGGGTCTTTCTGCAAATAACTTTCAAGCCACAGCTTCGCTCTGTCGTAGATTACATGACAGCCACGGTAAGGCTTCACAACCCATTCCACCGTGGGTATTTTTTTTTTTTGTCCATCGGTTGCACAACCAACCACTACGGCAACGGTGACGGCGAAGCGGACACCGCTTAACGCCTGAATGAACGCCTATGATATGCGTTCTAAAAACATGACTTGTATCATTCCTTCGCTGAAGTTATCAGTAGATTGATGCCCCGCCGTGGTGGTTTAGTGGCTAAGGTACTCGGCTCCTGACCCGCAGGTCGCGGGATCAAATCCCGGCTGCGGCGGCTGCATTTCCGATGTAGGCGGAAATGCTGTAGGACCATACGCTCAGATTTGGGTGCACGTTAAAGAACCCCAGGTGATCGAAATTTCTGGAGTCTTCACTACGGCGTCTCTCATATTCGTGTGGTGGTTTTGGGATGTTAAACTCCACAAATTAATCAATCAACTGTAGATTTATTTTACTAGTCTTTTATAGGCATATGGTACTCAATTGAAACCAAAGTATTGTCTGTTGTAAGCAACGTAATACGGCTTACGTTACATACCATGTCTTAATTTCTTTTTCTTCGTTATTAAATATCAGTGACCCGTTAGCGTATCAGTTGAATATATGGATTTCAATTGCTTTCGAGTTCATGTGTGAAAGTTCGCCTCTGTCAAGGCGTTTCGTCACCAGCGCCCACGACGTATCTCGGCTTCGTGAAAACTGACTGTTCCTGCTTTATGAAAACTTAGTTTTTTTTTTTTGCCCTACCGCTATAAACAAACATTGTTTAGTCTTTCGCGCTAACAGTTTAGTTACAAGGCCTAATTTCAATATACCGTAGATTAGTTGTGAATTAAATTACCGAATTTAACAACACTGTTCAGACGACGTTTAAATGTATCACAATGTTTTTTTTCGGGGCAGCAGGGTGTTCAAGAGAAAGTAGGGAGAATAAACGTATTTCAACAAGATTGGTTCGAGAGGAAGCTTTTAAATTGTAGCTTTCCAGCCACTCTACACGAGGGCGCGGACCTACGCACAGTGGCAAACGAGACGTCAAACGTTCCATCGAATAAAGTAGACTACCGAGAAACTGCCTCGCAACTAAAGCACATGTCACCGGCAGCTGCACTTTATAATATAACTTAATGAAGCACATTGGCGATATAAAATCAGGTTCCTTCTTCAGGCCAAGAGCGAGTGCCTGTTATTTCGATTCGTTCCACTTATTGAGCGTAATAACATTGCACATACTCAGAAACACGTGATACATATTTGCCCATTTGACCATGTAACGAGAAGGACTAAAATATGGAAAGGAAAGTAATTAAACGATACGCCACAACCAATAGTGTCCCTTGGCTTTTGATTTCATTCTTTTCTTTTTATTGGAGCTGGCGGCGAATTCCGCGCGCTGAAATGAGCCTTGTCTTTAAGTCTTTTTGCTCGTCAACAAGAAAAGGCGTCGCTAACACCACTTCCTACATCTCACAATAAAAAAAAAACCAACTCTATGGTGAAGTGCTAAAAAACTGCGAACAAAACGATGAGGCGAAAAGTAAAAAGAATATACATCATGATGGCTCACTCGGGTGCAAGCTTCGTTCCCGAAAAAAAGCTGGATGTTGTTAAACGAGACGCAGTGAACTGCAGCTACAGGAAATTCAACTGGCCAACAGCTGGCAGTAAAAATGTCACACACACCTGCTACACGGCGTTCTACATTGGCGGTGAAAGAGACGTCCGTTTTCAATGAGACATGAATGACGAGTGCGGCGAGTTGGGCGGGTTGGTAACGATGCATGACTAAGAAATCTTAGCGCCACAAATTTTAGCGCTCGTGTTGTCTACGTTTCTTTCTTTTGTCTCCGTTTTGTGGCGCTAAGATTTCTTAGTGAGACATGAATGTACATGAGTTCAACAGATAACAAGACCAAAGGAAAGCGTGGTGGCACTTTACTTATATTTTTTAACTTCAAGACTAGCAATGAAGACTTAAGAGAATCAAT
Organism: Rhipicephalus microplus; assembly: GCF_043290135.1. Taxonomy (NCBI): domain Eukaryota; kingdom Metazoa; phylum Arthropoda; class Arachnida; order Ixodida; family Ixodidae; genus Rhipicephalus; species Rhipicephalus microplus. The sequence continues at coordinate 83,574 of NW_027464946.1, forward strand.
TACAGTTTGGACGAAAAGACTACACCCGCCATAAATGAGGAGCAAACCAACAATTTTAGCATTGACGCGAGTGGAATGTGAATCCTCCCACCCGTATCGCGAAGGTGATGGATGCACTTCCAAATTGCTGCGACTCATTTCTTTTTTCCTGGACCTCAAGTTATTCACCCTCTATCTTATAAGCATAGCGCATTTCACGGCAATACCTTTAACCTTCATGACTTTTGTAACGGGGTAGTGATGTGGCCGAAGAGAGCAGACTGGATCTTCCGATCAAACTGTTTATTTGGCCGAACTTCTAGCCGGTAAACGAAAAGTGGAATTACAGGAACGCACTGGCACTGATAGCGGCGAACAGAGCGTCGGCCGTCAATCAACTCGCAAGTGGCGAAGCGCGTCGGCCTTTATGCGCGTGCCTTCGAATAAGTTTCAACCTCATCACTGGTCATCGCACAAGCTCTGGTAATAATCTCGAGTGTTCGCGTCGTGCGCGCAATTTTAACAGAACGAGCTGCAATTAACACGAACCTTCTCGAACAATGAGGCAAAGTTTGCGCTGAGCATTCTTCAAAGGCTTTGTGGGTGAAAGCCGAATGAAACAAAAGTGGAAATAAGAAACACGCGTGGCAATTAGGTTGACAGCGTATAAGCACGCAGCGCTTCCGATCATTCCCTTGATAGTTGTGTTTGGAAGCGCAACTTCTACATGTACTCCATGATTGAGTTGTCACGCAGTGAGTAAATATAGTTAAGACAAAAAACGTTAATCTGACTACGAGCGAACCGATCAAGTCACGTTTCGCGTGTTGCGACAGGGATTAGATATGGGGCTTTTCTTTTTCATGCCCAAAGCAACTCATTTAAATGCATGTCATGGTGTGTGGAAGTCAGGCAGGTTAAGTATGTTGATCCGATTAAGTGATTGCTGCAAGTGTAAGATTTTTTGCCTCCTATTACACATGCACGCGCACACACACGAATGCGCACGCACGCAATAACTTACTTATTTATCATTTCAATTCTTTATTATGCCAAAACAATACATAATACGGCAATTTCTTGGCTGATGTGCTTCAATATCGACTGTTGACGCAGGCGCCCTAGCAACAGGCGAGATTAGAGCGCGAAGTAGAGACATGCCGGGGCGAATACTTACCCTCCCGGATACGTGAACCTTCATCTCGTCTTACGATTGCGAACAAAAGCTGCAAAGGCTTCGTTCGCTAAAGCGAGTTGCCGTGTGGTAACAGCGGTGTCTGAAGATGCTCTGAAATAGAAGGCGATGTCGTACTCTACACTGTAACCACGCACTGGGTTTCCTCTTTGCAAAGCTTCGCCAATCTTTCTTTGCACGCTCTTTATACTAAATCCTTTCAACTTGATATTTTAGGTTTCTTTATACAGACCGCGTACTCCTTGCAAAAGAGCTATAATGCACTCGATCAGAACATCCCGTTTCGAAGGCACCAAAAGTCCTCTTTGCTCTAGTTGAAGGTTACTTACCGTTAACAGTGCACATTTTTTTCTGCGCTACTAACCTTAAATATACGCAACCAACTAGCCCAGTCAGGTACATTATTAAACGATGGATTACGTAACGATTGGAAAAAATAATTTTTCTGTCCAAGTGGTTCGCATTGTATTTAGCTTACACCTGGAGGTTTAAATAACAGCGTTGCACCACAGCTACTAGTCTACAGTAGGAAAATCAATGACGATAGAAAGAAAAAAAAAGAAATGAAATAACAATATTATCTCGCGTTTCCGGAAAAGCCCTCTTCGCGATACCATACGCACAATTAAAGCTTTGTTTTCTTCATGACGGACCACTGTGTTCCCTGCACGTAGAGATCGAGAGTATAGTCGACGTGTTACTTTGGTTTGTTTGTTTGTTTGTTTGTTTGCTATCAGCAAACACTTGGTCGAGCAGCGAGGTTCAAGCTGCACGCGAAGTCTTTTTTTTTTATTGTTGAAAGGGGCGCAATAGGACATGGTGTGTGGTATGACGTCGTCGCAGTCATATATACGGAGCTTACCATGACGCGCACACGGAAACAGGCCTCGTTCAACGTGCACGCAAAGCTCGCTTTTCCTTTTCCCATAAGCCGCCAATGTACGACACCGGAACAGTGCTCAGAATAGCCTTCCTACTTGTCGTCCCATCCTTCCGGAAAGATAGCTCGACTCTTCCCGATACACCTCCTCTCTTGCCCCGTCGCGTTGGTGTAGTGGCAAGGCACTCTATACCTAACCTGAAAGACACGGGAAGCGGGTGGTAGAGAGGGTTAAGAGAGAAAGAGAGAGAGAGGGGGGGGGAGAGAAGTGTGCGTCGAGTGGAAGGAGGAGCCGGCAGCTGTTGAGGGTGACGGGGAAGGAGAGATGTCTACACGCCGCTGCGACTTTATCTGCTTGGCACCACTCCAACACTTGCGGCGAGGGAGTTGTGTGGACTCGCGGGGCAGCGCTACACAGGTTTGTCAAACAGCTGCTTCAAGATTAAAATCCACGCATCTTCACGAAGTGAACCATGACTAGAGGGCGAAGCACTGCGGATCACGTCAGTGAGTAACCGTACGTTACCCGAGATTGATTGATTGATAAGTAGGGTTTAACGTCTCGAAACCACCATATGATTATGAGAGACGCCGTAGTGGAGGGCTCCGGAAATTTCGACCACCCGCGGTTCTTTAACGTTCACACAAATCTGAGCACACGGGCCTACAACGTTTCCGCCTCCATCGGAAATTCAGTCGGCGCAGCCGGGATTCAATACCGCGACCTGCGGGTCAGCAGCCGAGTACCTTAGCCACAAGACCACCGCGGTGGGGCGTACGTTACCCGAGAGTCGCCCCGTATAATGTAAATTGAGTGGCGAAGTGTATATGAAAATGTAAATTTATTTCACCGTTTAGTCTTATCAGGCAATTCAATTAGGATTTAGAAAAACACTAGAGTGGAAGATGTGCCCCGAAAGTGTATCCAAAAACCCGCCATTTTACCGGTGGCAAGGTATACCAGTTCAATATGGGTAATTTGTCGGGGCACGTGTGCCCTTGTGTTCAGTTTTCTTTCAGAGACCTCATCACCTGGGCACATTTTAGTAGAGATCAACTCACTAAACTGTTCTCGATAAGTTATTTTCACTGAGAGCAACGATGCACCAATCTTTTACCTTGTATTTAGCATATGTTTATGTTTAAGTTTACTGTAAAGCCTTCCTTTGTGTTTCAGATACGTTTCGGCTCGAGCAGTGGTTCTATACTGTGACCCCAATGAAAGACAAGCCTGCATCCTATAAGGAGCGTCACCCCTAGAAAAACGCCACTCATCTTAATCACCAACAGACTCTCACGCTCATGATCTCCTCAGCTAACAGATGCAACCACTCCTTTCTTTTCGCGTCGGATGCTAAAGAAGCACATTCAAAGAGGTGAACAGACGAGCCGATAAACGCATTTGTTCTAGACTGGTGGTACAAAGCTATCGGTAAATGGACTGTCGATAGTATCGATAGTGTTTCTTTCAGCTATCAATAGCGTAAAGAAATTAACGATAGTACTACTGTCGATCAACAATCGATGTTATGGACAGTGCAGTCAAACGGACCATAAAGGGTATTGGAATATTATAATTAACAGTGCTGTGATCAACTGTGTTGTTGTTGGGTGGTGACATCGCCAAGTCATTTGTTATAGCCTACTATCAGCAGAACACAGTTCGCCTAACAGATGGGTAATCTATGGTGAACGACACAGATTATTGTCGCAATCAAAAGGCGAGAATATGTCCATAAATAAATTTACTTCATAAGCAATATAAGACTTTGCGAAACAAACTAAGCAATTTATATTTTCTTGTTTTGAAATCACAAGATGCATTATATGTAATGACTTCCTTTCTGCTCAAGCTGAACAGTTCAAGTTAATTGTCGTGTCTCAGTTAATCATTGTGCTGAAGCATCGCAAGTACGTCAATTGTCTAGCGCCTCTGCCTGCTTGGGGAATCGACTTTAGATTGTAATCCGTGCGCGCGGTTGATTAAACTATTTATATATTATGTCCAAACATAGTACTTTATATAGTACTATGTTCGGACTAAAATATCTATAGTTCAAACGGTTGGTGATAGTATCATAGTTGAAATCAAGAAGACGAAATGAACATAAGCCGGGCACGTAGCGCGTAGGAAGGATAACCACGGATCATTAGGGGCAACTGTATGTATTTCAAGAGCAGGCAAGTGCGTGAGTGGGAGACGGGAAATTAGGCAGGCAGATGAGATTAAGAAGTCTGCGGGAATAACGTGGCAGCAGAAACCACAAGACCAGGTTTAGTGGCAAAACATGGGAGAGGCCTTTTCTCTCCAGTGGCTGTAGTCTGGCCGCTGCTGATGCCTATCATACTACGAATCTTACAATCGATAGCGCTATCGAAGGCTGCTTCTGTCATCAATAGTTCGATAGTGACTGAGCTATAAGCAGTATCGATAGCACCATCGATAGTTCTGCATCGCTACTGAAGGCTCGTGCCCTGCTTCTCAGCCCCGCCGCAGTGGTCTAGTGGCTAAGGTACTCGGCTGCTGCCCCGCAGGTCGCGGGATCGAATACCGGCTACGGCGACTGCAATTCCGATGGAGGCGAGAATGTTGTCGGCCCGTATAGTTAGAATTGGGTGCACGTTAAGGAACCCCCAGGTGGCCGAAATTTCTGGGTTCCTCCACTACGGCGTCTCTCATAATCATATGGTGGTTTTGCGACGTTAAACCCCACATATCTATCTATCGTACACAGCTTCAAAGCCGGTAAATGTTGACCTCTGGGTGTTCTAGCGGCCCTGTAACAGTTGAAGGCAAACGGCATATCTTTCGTCGCAATCAGGCATACAGAGGAGAGGTCTGTATCAATTTCAATAAAGAAACACACAAAACAAGCATCAAAATCGCACTCTGGATGATGAGGCGCCTGTGGACAATCCCTCCCAAGCACTTCCTGAACGTGCAACGCTTGCGTAAATCCAGTTTGTTCGAACGTGACCCTTTCGATCGCCGGTGAGCTCGGCCTTCGTCGCCGCTACGTCAAAACAAGGTAACGAGGCTAAAGGTGGAGCCTTGGAGACGGGTGCAAAGAAGTACAAGCGACGAGGCAAGTTCCTCCGCGGGGTATCAATTAGCCGGTGGCCGTAACAAGGAGTAGGCAATTAAGAGGACGCCCGGGCGCGGCTAGTTCAATAATGCCGGGGAGAAGGATTCGTAGGGGCATCTTTCGGGGCGAGTGGAATTGAATCCATTCGGGGAGAACACCAACAAAACATTGGCGAACTTTTTTGTGGGCATGCTGTCGAAATCAATGCTATTTTTTTCCTTGGGCTTTGCTGTGGTTCAAGGCACCTTCAACGGTATACAGAAGTGAAACAAAGTTCAATATATGTGACAGCACCTAAAATACGAGACGACATGGACAGATGGTAAAGAGCGCTGACTTCTCAATATTTTCTAGTTTGTGCGCTCTGTTTTCCAACTTTTCTAGTTTCATGCACTGTTACATCGGTTGAGAAAAATCAATCAGCCCAGCAGGCAACATCACTGAACCAAGGTGGTTGTTTAGTCTGATGATTTATACGCCGAAAACTTTAGTGTTCTCTCAAGCGTGACCCGACTTGGTGATCTAGTGGCTAAGGCACTCGGCTGCTGACCCGCAGCTCACGTAATAATCCCGACCGCGGCGACCACGTTTTCAATGAAGGCGGAAATGGTTTAGGCCCATTAACTTAAATTGTGATGCACGTTAACAAAGCCCAGGTGTCTCGTCATCGAAATCATCGTGATGGCGCAACGAAACACGACACAGCAGGTTCGCTCAACAGTCCACTCTTTTGAAAACACAGGTGGTCGACATTATCGGAGATCTCGGTAGGGTGTTCTTCTAAAATCATTATTTTGGGACGCTGAACCGACACAGTTATTATGATTTATCTCACACCGTAGGATCACTAATAGATAGGGACATGAATCTCAGCAAGTTTCACTTTCAGGTTTCCCGCCAGAGCCCCGGCCATTATATGAAAATTTCAGAACATCTTTTTTTTTTCTTTGACACATTTGGTTAACTAAATTTTCTGCAACTTGGTATGTTAACTCTACGGATTTCTCACAAGCCAATGGGTTTCATTCTGGCCCATCAGAAACCTCAGCCTTAGAGACGAAGCCAATGTCTCCGACGTCATAGCGAATGGCGCGTGAAGTGTGAGGTTGCATCGCCACCCGTATTTTTTCTTTGTTTGCACGCTTTCTCGCTTACCAAGTGTATTCTCACTTCAATAACAGTGTTTAAAAGAATTTGCCGATACGAAAAAGTCGTCTTCTGCTTTGGTGTACAATTATTATCTTTAGTTTTCACTGTTCAGAGACGGGCTTAAAGAAAATCACAATGAGCACATTGTTCTTCAAAAATTCAGCCAACGGAATCTTCGACTATAGTGCGCGTGAGTGGAAAAACATCTCTGAGTCTCGGATAAACATAATGACATTCACGATTTGCTTTCGCTATGACCAGCCTAAAGAAGGAAGTGCCGTGTTCGCTACACAAAAATAGCCCTAATCAAGAATGCAAGAATGTCTGCGTACCTGTTCTGAGCTTAAACAGAGGCCGGTCTCGAACTTTCGGAAGCAGCAGATGGTGCACGAAAGTATTGTTAGCTTTTTGGCTATGGTAGTTCTTCAGTAGCTTCGTTAGTCAGTTCAATACAAGCGGAAGGCTAGTGCTGCATAAATTATTGTGGCAACAAGTGAGTTAAAAAGAACATAAAAACAAAGCTACCCTCTATGTATATACGAAAAAGAATGTAACCTTAAGATATTATGACCTTTGGCTTGTATGGTACGAAGAGAAAGAGAGAGAAACGAGAAAAAAAAGGAAAGCAGGGAGGTTAACCAGATGCTAGTATCCGGTATGCTACCCTACACTGGGGTTGGGGAATAGGGGGTTGAGAGAGAAAGGGAGAGTTAAAAAACAAATAAGAGAAAAACACCGACACACACGCACACACAAAATCAGTCCACTCAGAGGCGTTCCGACAGGCCAGTAGTTCGTAAGAAGCCCAGTAGCACTTACACGGCTTTCTTCTGTTACGTTGACTCATGACGATGGCGCAGTATACTTTCTTCTGACAGCGGCTGGTCATCTAACCTGTTTAGTATAGTACGAAGCATTGCTTTGGAGCCTAAGGCGGTGTCCGAGTCATTATTCACCAGCCTAAACTCCTAGAGCATTACCCGAAGTACGTTCATTTAACTTTGAATGCATATGGTGAGACCCCACACACAATCTTATCTAAATAGAGAAGTTCGAGATATGAGCCTAATTTGCACAAGCGATTAATTCACTTGTATGGTAACGCTGGCCCACATCATCATTTCATCTATGGTGCACCATCATGGAAGTCCTTACTGATTTCAGTGATCTCGGTTTCCTCACCATGCAGATAAATTGAAATTGCCGGCCTTTCTTTTAAACACTACACTACGTAGAAAGAACGTTCACTGGCAAAACTGAAGGGCTTTGCTTGAAAGAAGCCTATATATACGCTGTTTTATGCATAATTATGAGGTACATCGTCAATTAGTACATATCTATTGTTACTACATTAGTCTTCTTCCCGCGCACTCTGTACAGCCGTCTGCAGCGGCCTTATCGACTTTCCAGATCACATCAGTAAATCAGAGCACTGAGCAAGGCAAAGGTCTGAGCATAGGTCTGAGCAAGGCAAAGCTTCGTGAGCACCAGCACATTCTGGAACTGCAAGTGAGAAACAGCAAAACTAACTGAGTTGAACTGGTCTCTAGACGCGATATAATTGCTTCATTTATATGTGGGGTTTAACGTCCTAAAAATGACCACATAATTATGAGAGACGCTGTAGTGGAGGTGTCACACAGGTCCCTTTAATTAGGGAGGCGATCGCCGGGCTAATTCCAAGGGCCGAAGTGTCGGCCCCACGAACCGCACCACGAAAGCGTGGACAATTTAGAAGTGGTCCTTTTTGGCGCGCCAGCGGACGCCGGCTGTGGCCCAAAGAACAAGTCAGAGCCGAGAGTTGATAAACAACAAAATTATATTCTCAATAATGGCAGATCAAAAACAATACACAAATATGCACACTCCACAATAGTTGCATACAATATGTCACCAATAAAACAACGTACTACACAGTACACTCAGCCACACTCGAAACAACGGACACAGACAACAATACGCACTACAATGCAGTGGCATGCATTGAACAACCAAGACACTTAAAGACTAAAGAGATAGAAAACCTATTCAGTCCAAAGTTCTTGGAACGAAAGTCTGGATGATACTCTTCCGAGAATCATTCACTCAAAGTACAGCGTTGTTGTCGTTCCGCTGCCCTCGAAGTTTCTCTTCCAGGAAACCTCACCGAAGTTTCTCTTCCAGGAAACCTCACGTCTTCAATAGGCCACTCTCCAAGCTTCAAACTTCTTCGCCGGAAAAACGTCGGCTTCACACACGCAGCTGTTGCCACGCGTCTTCGCTCGATAGCGGTAAACACACGCTCTTGCCTGTAGCTCGAGCCTTCACCCCTCAGGTGGAAATCCTCTTCTTCTTCTCCTGCTTTGTCTTTGCGGACAAAACCTTCGCCGACTACACGGCGGAATCCCTACGCGCTCTGGTGCTAACTTCCGTCTTCTCCTTCGAAGTTTCTCTTCCAGGAAACCTCACTTCTCCTGCCTTGTCCCTACGGACAAAACCTTCGCCGACTACACGTCGGGATATCCTACGCGCTCTGGCGCTAACTTCCGTCTTCTCCTTCGAAGTTTCTCTTCCAGGAAACCTCACGTCTTCTCCTGCTTTGTCCCTACGGACAAAACCTTCGCCGACTACACGGCGGGATACCCTACGCGCTCTGGCGCTAACTTCCGTCTTCTTCGAAGTTTCTCTTCCAGGAAACCCCGCTTCTTCTCCTGTTTTGTCCCTACGGACAAAACCTTCGCCGACTACACGGCGGGATACCCTGCGCGCTCTTGCGCCAACTTCCGTCTTTTCCTGCTCTCTCGGCTTGGCTGCTCGATTAAATACCTTCCGCGCGAGATTCCAGAAGGTTATTGTCATTTCGTCGGCGCGATACGCAGCGAAGGCTGGGGAGAGGGCGAGACGGTTGGGATGCCCTCCGCGGCGGATGACTCAACTCGGTAGACCACGCCCCTTTTTTCTAGAAAAATCCAGTGCTTGCTCGGCCGCCGTTGTGGGGTGAGGAGGTTCGTCGGCGAAGCCACGCTTCCGAGAGGAGAAGCTCGGGCGCCCGGGGAGCCTTTAGATGTTTGTTTTCTTTTTCTTTCTTTTTCGTTGACCTCGCGGCGTCACTCCGGCGGTTCGTCGCGAGAATTTGGCGGCGCGCCCTTTTTGAGCGCTCGTTCTGTGACAGGAGGTCTCCGGAAGTTTCGACCACCTGGGGTGGCCTACAGCGTTTTTGCCTCTATCGAAGATGCAACCGCCACAGCCGGGATTCAAGCCCGCGTCCAGTGGGTCAGGAGCAGAGCGCCTTAGCTACTAGACCACCGCAGCGGGGCTAGACGTGATCTGAGCTGACATACTAAAATGTAGCACGTAGACAGGATAACCGCTGGTCATTAAGGGTAACTAACTGGATTCCTAGAGAAGGCAAGCGGGTTAGGAGGAAACGGAAGGTTAGGAGGACAGATGAGATTAAGCAGTTTGCGGATATAAATTGGCAGCAGCAAGCAAAGGACCGAGTTGACTGGCGAAACATGGGAGAGGCCTTTGTCCTGCAGTGCATGTAGTCAGGATGATGATGATAATGATGATGACTAGCTGAGAGCCACTTCACAATATCTCTCTTTCTCGTGTGTGTGTATGTGCGTGTGTGCGTGTGTGCGTGTGTGTGTGTGTGTGTGTGCGTGCGTGTGTGTGTGTGTGTGTGTGTGTGTGTGTGTGTGTGTGTGTGTGTGTGTGTGTGTGTGTGTGTGTGTGTGTGTGTGTGTGTGTGTGTGTGTGTGTGCTTTTTCCGCCCCCTATATGTAAAAATAACTGAAAGGAAAACGGGGGGTAGCCCGTACCACCAGGAGGTATAACGGGCTCAAGCCAATCTAACATAAATGAAGAGGGGAAACTTCCCAAATTTTTATTTTTATTTGAAAAAGCCAATTAGTTAAAAAAATAACATGGGTAAAACCTAGTGAGTGCAGCATGAAACTGTAATAAATAAACTAGTTAGCTCCTCAGAAATGAGCAGGTCGATATGCAGCAGCAGTGTATTTCCCCCACTTGAGTTTTTGGAGTTCGTGTGTGTGTGTGTGTGTGTGTGTGTGTGTGTGTGTGTGTGTGTGTTGCGTGGGTGGTGTGTGTGTTTGTGTGTGTGTGTGTGCGTGTGCGTGTGTGTGTGTGTGTTTATTTTAAATGCATTGTCGTTGAATGCAGAAAGTCCAAGAACAAACAACGAAGTGGGATGCGAGCCAGTGGTCTTGAGGATGGGTAAACCTTGATGAGGATGGTAGCAGTGGTCTCTGTGATGTCGAAGCCCATTTCTTCACCAGGAGTCATGTAGCCAGGCACGTCGGGCTGTCGTTCCAACCAGCGATGCAGCAGGGAACCTTGGGCAGCCTGTTTGCCGCTGCGAACTTAGACAAGGCGCCATTCGCAATAGTAACAAGCTTTTTTTTAAAAAAAAAGGGGGGGGCAGGATTAGGTACTTGCGCAAGCGTTGCGAATCCTATGGTTCGAGTAGTTTGGGAAAATGGAGCAGTGATGCTATCGTTATCAGTCGCCGAGGTTTTCCCCCACCTTTGTTGGCATAACTGCGACTGTAATCGAGAGCACTCACGCAAAAGTTGTGTGTGTGTGTGTGTGTGTGTGTGTGTGTGCGTGTGCGTGTGCGTGCGCGTGTGCGTGTGCGTGCGCGCGCGTGTGTGCGTGTGCGCGCGTGTGTGCGTGTGCGCGTGTGCGCGTGTGCGCGTGTGCGCGTGTGCGCGTGCGTGCGTGTGTGCGTGCGTGCGTGCGTGTGTGCGTGCGTGCGTGCGTGCGTGCGCGTGTGCGTGTGTGTGTGTGTGTGTGTGTGTGTGTGTGTGTGTGTGTGTTTTCAAAGTTCTCCGTTATGGCAGCAGTCACACTCGGTGTCCACATCGTTCGGCAAACTTTGTTGTTATTGCCTTGAGAGAAGTAAACACTTCGCCGAGCGCATCGCTCCAACGGCTTAGCTAATTTGTTTCCAATCAGCATGTAGTGACAGCACCGTGCCTAATCACAGCTGTCGCCCAAGCAAGCCATCGCAAGCTTGGCGGCCATCACCCTCGTTTATGCACTTTTTAATCTCTCTGTACCGGAGTGGTTGTACGAGTATATGAGGAGAAAAAAAGTCATTCCTCCTCTCTGTGCGGCAATGTGTTACATCTGCAATCACCCATACCCCAGGCAACGCTACACTGGGTTCCAATATTGCAACTAATTACAGATCACGACTGACACATCGTATCTGACACATCGTAGTCGTAGATCACGACTGACACATCATTAAAAAATACAGCCTATCTCACATGTATTAGACCGATGTTGGGATACGCATGTCCTGTGTGGGACCCGATGCAGGCGAACTTGATTGATAAGCTTGAAAAACTACAAAACAGAGCTGCGCGGTTTGTTTTAGGGCGGTACGAGCGGAGAGACAGCTGCAGTGCTATGAAAGCTGAATTGGGTTGGGAATTGCTTTCTTTACGCAGGAAAAAAACTGCGTTTGAAGTTTTTCTTTTCTGTTTTTCATGGGCGGACTGGGATTGACCGTCATAACTATTTCAGTGAACCCAGTTACATATCTAGTCGACATGGCCACCGACGCAAAGTGAAAGAGTATCGAGCAAGAACGACCATGTTTTATAATTCCTTTTTGTGATGACCATTAGAGATTGGAACCGGCTGCAAGACAAGCAAGTGTGCTGTATAAATGAAGAATTGTTTTATTCTAGTCTGTAACCCCCCTGCTGTAACGCCTTTTTGAGCAAAGCGGGGCACTCACAGAATAAAGAATAAAGAATACCAACCCTGCGCCATTGACGAAGGGGTAATTTTCATTGATATGATCAACCTAATAAAACCACGCGGAAACAGGGTCACTTAAAGCATTTGTAGTATTAACTGTAATGTGGCCACTGCCGCATATAAAAAAACAACTTCCCGCTAGAACGCATCGAACCCACAACCTTCCGATAACACGAATGATGCTCTACCGAGTGAGCTGCAGCGGCGGTCATTCGCCCGTTTGCTGTTTTGGCTATATCTGAGCATGTATACATAAACCCGGGAGCAATATTCAGCGCTCTCCCTAGCCATGATGGCGAATGAATTACAGCAGCCCCCTCCCCCCTTTTTACTTTCTTTCTTTCTTTCTTTCTTTCTTTCCCTCCCTCCCTCACTCCCCGCCTCCCAGGCTTTTTCGGGCCCCTCCCACTAAGGCACTTACAATAAGAGCATTGTAGAGACATATTAGGGGGGCGGCATCTCCCCCCTCCCCACAGCGCACGCCTACGTGCATATTTGTCGGTCAAGCGCGCACCAGGTAGCCTGCGGGCTGCTTACTTCCGGTAAACGCACTTCCGGTAAACGCCCCATCATGTTCTCGCAGCCGACGCCGGAAACAGAACGTAATTATATTAGCGGTCGCCCCGGTGACGGTCACCCTGTCTGCACTCGGATATTGACTCGCACGAATGCATGGAAAGGAAAAAACAAAAACAAAACCAAATAAAAAGAGCGTCATCCGGTGAGAAAACAGCATCGCTAACAATAAAGTAATTGCTAGCAACTACGAGCATGTCCACACACGAGGCAATGTGGTAAACTATGCATGAGGAAGTAAGAAACGCGAAAGAGAGAGGAAAACAAGGCAGAAATATTAATCAGTCTAGAAAAACTGGTGTGCTACCCTTCAGTGGAAGAAGATTTGGGGGAATTTTCAATTCAAGGGGAAGACAACAGAAAAGAAGAGGAGGCCGGGTGGTTTATCACAAAGACATCCGGTTGGCTACCCTACACTGGGGAATTAGGGAAGGGGACAAGAAACAAGGAGGAGGGAAGATAAGGAAACGGGAGAAACATACGGTTATTTTACTGCAGCATCTAGAACTCCACCACAAGTCAGGGGCATTCACACAAACCCGTCGTCCTCAAGAAGCAAAAAAGGACTTTCACTACCTTGTAGTCTGTCGAAATATGTGAACGGTGCTGTCATAGCCCCGGCCCAGAAAGGGGCCGATAATTGAGCCGCCGCAATGCGTTCGCAAGTACTTGTCCCTCTGAGGCAAATCGAGGACAGTGGCACAGCAGGTGTTCGATAGCAGTGATCGACTCAAAGATCGATAAAAACAGGGAGAAAAAAAGCTCTCACACACGGGCGCGAAGTCACAATCTCCACAGTCACAATATCACTTTTAGTATATGAGCACCGGTGCAAGTCCGAGGTCTTAAAGAAATTGAACAATGCCTCTTTTCGCATCATCAATGATGACTTCTCGGTACGACATTCTAAAATGGTTGCTGCCGTCATTTGTTTGTCTTCAAGCCGAGCTGGGGTGAATACGATTGTCTCAGCGCATTGTAGCGAGTACAGTGGCAGATAATGTGTTGTCATGTCGCGCCGACACCTCCATATTGCCACAAAGCGAAAGTTGCTGGCTATGTGAGTTCAGACTGGTCGTCAGAAAACGCTGCAGAGTACGGAATATGTAAATCTCACACTATGTGAACGCAGCTACCATCGCTTATGCATGCTTTGTCTCATTAACGTGATTACCATGCTGTATTTCATAACATTCCGGGCATGTTTCTATCTTTATCTCAATTAACGAGCAAGTGCTGCATTAATCTCACAAAGTTTCTTTTTCAATCGTCTAAGAATACTAGACAGTGAAAGCCGCCTTTCAAAGACGATAGCCTTTCGTGGTATACTTCAACGCAAACAATGCCCCCACCTTGCCGAGGGGAATCGTGAGGAAATGCGAATGCATTTATTGCGCCGAAAGAGGGTACCATTGCCGTCAGACATTCGTTTTCACCAACTTCTGTGATCACTTTTGAGGGCGCATTCAAACTGAGCATTCTGGCCACCGAAAGTGCACCGAATCCGATTCGGTGGCGGCGAGATCCGCCCAAAGGGTCCTCTCCGCGCCGATCACTCTCGGACCAATTTTTTGCGGCGTCTGCCACCGAATCAGTCGCCAGCGACCAATAGAAGCGCTAGTCAAGGAATTTTGAAAAATGGCGGCAAAGCCCTACTTACTTGTCATGTCGCAAGTGCACGTAACTGAATTTTGTATCCAGCAGAACTTTAATCAACTCTGTGCCTACTTCACATCCCTATTTCGTGGAAGAGGTGGCCGGGCTTTTTGCTGGCGTGACTAACCGTGTCATGGTCTTGCAAAGCAAGACGAACCCACCAACGCCGCTGGCGTCGGTGGTGTTTTCTGCTCTTCATGCATTACAAGACAGCGACTTACCATCAAAGTAAGCAGTGCTGCTTCTTCTCGTTTCCTGCGTACGAGAATAATCGAAGACTAGACCACGGATAACATAGAGTAGTTTGCGCGCCGCGACAACAATCGGGTGAAACCGCATCCATCCCGTGTTCGCGCCGTAGTAAATGGCATATTCGACGGCGTGCGGCACGTCCAGTGCGAACGACGCTGCGTTTCGGCGGCAGCATAATTTCGGTCGCTGTAGAAAGCGGATGATTCAGTGTGAACTAGGATGAGAGGCGCCCAGCCAGCGACGGGTCGAAAGTGAGGAGCGAGCGGACGGGAGTGTGGGGTGCCAACGTTTTCGGGTCGTCGTTGGCGTTTGACAGCCGCGTCTAGAACACAGATTTACGGATGTTCTTGAGGGGCACCCAGCCAGCGAATAGTCGAGAGTGAGGTACGAGTGCATGGGAGAGCGGGGCGCAGAAAGGAGAAAGAGCGAATGGCGAGAGAAGGAACGGCGAAGAACTGCACCTACCCTTCCAAGACTTTATCGCGCCACATACTCCGGTGTCTAGGGGAGAGGATAGGCGCGTGCGCTTGCAGCTGATGCTATGGAAGAGCGAGTGAGATTGGAGAGATAACACCTGCCAACGTGCGGACACCACAGCGGACAACGCCGGATGCTTGACATAGCCCGACTAGAAAATGCATTCGCATTTAAAAACCGACTGCTCGCGCTGTGCAACCGTTCAATGGCTACTCCATGTATACAAGCACAAGATCATGACCTCCAAGGTAGGGCCAGTGAGAGATTTCTCCCGTGCGTTGTTGAACAATAAAAACTCCTAGAGTGTGATCAACAAAAAAATTACACCATGTCCCCAAAAAGGAGCATGGGGTGATGGGGAGCATCGCAGGAGCTTCCAACACAACGTTCACGCGATGCGTGGTAACGAAGCAAGTGAACAAGGTAATAAGACGCAAGGTACACCGCAAAGGTAACACCACATATCGGTGAACAACGCCGTTAAAAAGAGTGTTGAAACTCTCCGAAATGCCCTGCATCACCCCATGGGCCCCTTCGCGGAGATGGTGTATTGTTTAGTTATTTTAAGGATACGTGCCAAAACAATCTCACGATTATGAGGTATGCCGTAGTGAAAGGCTCCTGAAATGTATATCATCTGGAGTTTTTTAACTTCAGATAGCATACATTAAAGAACTCCAGATGAAGTTCTTTAACAAAAACCTCTATAGCACTACCTCTGTATAGAAGCGCGACTGCCGAGGCTAGGAGAAAAGTCGCGACGTTGGGGTCAACAGCCGAACCACGTCCCTAACTGCTGTGGGGGGAACCAGCAGTAGTCTGGGCGCCATGTTTAGGCACAGGATCAAGAACACCAAAAGCGGAAAGCGAGTAGGGCTCAGCAGTTTCCCAAACATAGACATCGCGAGGCTCCCGTACCGAAAATCAATAAGCAATTAAAGGGAGGCAGCGACGACGATGAATTCGATAATCCTGTCGCAGATCCACCGCCGACAGGCCTCCAAGGGGAGCTCGTGATAAGAGCTGAAATACTTCGTGATGGAACCACAAGTATGCAGCTATATGCACTAATACCACGAGCAACGATCTAGCGTTTTAATTGAATTTTTATAATTGCAGGTTCGTCCAATTCGTGGCTCCGGCTACCCCGCTGCTCTTGCACAACAGTCATTACCACATACAAGAAAACAAACATAAGGTTACACAAACGCACACAGTACAACACTCCCACGCCGAGTCCAAGTTCTTCCATTTTTCCGCTCCGTCAAAGGAAACCATGCCAAAATCTCCCCGTAGGGAACCCTTATGGGATGCGAAGCAACAGCGCTGCGCACGGCGTTGACCCGGTTGAAACGGGCGTCGACGGGGGTGCTGGAAGAACGGCTTGAAGCGAAACTCGATGTAGCCTTCAATCGAGTAAACATTTGTTTGAATCGCAAAGACATGGGAGCCGGGTTGTATTTTGTGTAACTTTCATCACAGATAAACGAGCCGAAGGAGTGTTTTCACTCGACGTGCCGTCAAGCATTCCGGGCGGTGGAGAGGGTAAAGTGAGGGAGAAGTGCGTTGCGAGCGGACGAAGCAGCCTGCTGCTGCGGGCGCTGCGATGAGCGTGCTGCGGGTGACTCAGATGGCGATGTCAACGCGCACCTGCGAGGCAAGAGTGCGAGGGGAGTGTGAAGTCAACGCGCAGCTGCGGTAAGACCTACTTGGCATCGCTCCAACAGCTGCGGCAAGGGGAACGGGTTTCTGCGTGTTCATACGGACGCACGTAAACACGTAAGTCGAAGAGCTTCTTCGCATCTAATAATGCCCAAACCTCATTAGCGGCGCTCAACTGTAAGAGCTCGAGCTTTCTGTTGCTGTAAGAAGCGAATCATATCTTCGCCTAGACGATGACAAGGTTGAACACGAAGTCATCCAAGGTCACAAATTTCGTGCGAAGTGCGCTTGCACTTGTACTGCTTCCACGCATTTTTTTTTTATTTTTGCAGCGCTTGTCTCACATGGTGTTACGAGCAAACAAGTCACTAACCCACATTCTCAGAAAAACTGTCTGAGAGTCTCCAGTTCGGCACTAAGCTTCCTTATTGATGTCGATACTTGTTCCAGCTTTGGAGGCAAACTGTTATTTTTTATTGTTCTAAGTATAAGTACAGATACACGGAAGAAAAATGACAACTTAAAAAAAGGAAGATGGCTGGTCACACGCGTTAAATGTTCTTCGGAGTGTAAAGGTGATAAGTTCAGCTACATCAGTGGAAGGAATACTTTAGACGTGATAAAGCAGTAAGTGCAAGACAGTGCCTAAGTATTACCTCTATGGGGAAATATTTATCGCTAATTACCTTGGTAATCAACACTATTCAATAGCAGCAAGCCCTTTTCAGAGCTGATAAACAGAGCGTTAACATGGTAGCCTTCGTGAAAATTTAACTATGCCTAGCTTTAGCACAACTTTTTCCTAAATCGTTAATACACCTAAAGCAAAAACCTGCACGCAGATTAATAAGCGACGTCACTTTGAAGCAGACGTTTCTATTTGCCCTGCATTGAAGAAATTTCTTCAAAGTAAGCTCTATGGTTACTTCTAATGTGAGATTCTTTCTTAACGTAGCCCTCCAGTAGGTACCTTCCGCTGGTGTACTTTAATCATATGGTAGTTTTGGGACGTTAAACCCCACATAGCAATCAATCAAAGAATCGATAAGTGTACTCCTCGACAAGTGTACGCCGAGCCAACGGTACCCTAGCTAAAACAATCCCCCTTTCACGCTTCTTTGTTAGGTACTGGAACAGTCTCCTAAGAGAATGGCTCGTCACTTCACTTCTCCTAAGTGACGGAAAGGGTAAGCAATTACGGCCTGTGAATCTGTTAGTCTCATCGTTGTTGCCTCTCTTTTTTTTTCGCTTTTTCGGGCATAGAACAACGCACCAACATCGCTGTTGCTACACTGTGCCTATAATCATGTCTCCAGTTCAGACAAGCTTTTATTACGATCCTTCTCCTTTCCCACCGTACACCTCACCTGTTTCTCTTCGTACGGCCTTCCCGTCATGCTCCACGCTTTCCACTTGCCTTAGTCATTAACATCAGAGGGCCTTAGGCTCTCGTACAGTCTCATTCCAGTGTTTCGTTCCTTGAGCAAACGAGTATAATGGGCTTTTCGCCGCAGAGGGAGGGGCACCCTTATGTCTTTGCTGTCGCAATTTTTGTAATTATTGAGTTCCCGCTTTATGTTCCCTTCTCTTTCTTCTTTTCTCTCTAGTTGTCTTTCTCTCTCTCTGGAATTCCTTCCTTCCTTACACTGAATTGTTGCATCACTCGGCAGTCCCTGCTGAAACGCAAGGTACACTCGCAAGAGAGAGCGAAAGCGGAGGCTGCGTTGTGTCGCAATTACAAATACGGTCCAGACTGGTCATCGCGCCTGGCCTTCAGCCTGTGCCGAGTACGACAGTAGAACCCGCGGTCAAGTCTGACGACAGCGCGCTGACGCTGGCGGCTGCAATGCTATTAGTCACACTGCGCACCTCGATTTGTGCGCTGTCTCGGCGATCGTCATTTCGCAAACAAAACTGCGCGTCTGCCTGTCAGCGAACCCCGGTTACGAGAAGACAGGTTGAAGGAATGAAGTCGGCCGGCGTATTTGGGAGATCCCTTGCGTGTCCCCGCCGCCGCGCGACCAGGTGTGGCGTTTTCCTCCTGCCCGGTGACAGGCTAAGGCAACGACCTATACGAAGCCCATGGGAAATTGAAACAAACACTTCGCACCAATCGCAGACAGTCATCAATGTTGCTTTCATATAACAAAGCCTGCAATTACACTTCAGCTTCGGTACCGAGCGCCTGACATGCACGGACGTACGTTTGTTTTTTGTTGTTGTTGTTTTTTCTGTTGTGGCGACCCAGTTGTAACTTCTGAAGCTTTTGTCTGGGTTATCGCTCATCCCAGGCTGCGCCACACTTCACGAGTACATTGTGGGCTATTTTCGAGTGCTCTGCGAAGATTGCACGCACGGCATCGACAGTTAAGCGAATTCTACCAACGCTGACAAACCACAGTGCTGGTTACGGCGCTCAGCTGCTGGCCTGAAAGTCGCGGGATCCAATCTAAGTCACGGCAGCTGCATTTCGATTGCGCCGAAATGCTTGAGCCCCGTGGCCCACGTTATGAGGGACGCGGTGGTGGAGCAGTCCGCAAATTTCATTCACATGGGGGTTCTTCAACGTGCACCTCAGTCTAAGTGAACGGGTGCTCTTTGCATTTCGACTTCGCCGCGAAACCTGGCCTCCCTAGCCGGAGTCGAACCCGCGCCCTCAAGCTAAGCAGCGCGATACCCTACATGCTAACCACGAGACAGGAAGATAGAGAAAAAAAATTAGGGACCCTTAAGCTTCGCCTTTACGAGTTGCATGCGATAGCAATATTCCGTTCCTAGTCCGTGTTTCAAACACTTCGTGTACGAAATCTTTTCGAACTTGCTATGCACTCGCTACGTGGCCTTAATGTTGCAGTAGCGAGTTTGCCTTTTGGAATGGGTGACAGGCTTAAAACTGTGAAGTCGTTACGATAACCTCATCCTCTGACTCCCGATGGCAATGTAGGCTTGTAGCACTAATTATTACGGCAATATTTCATGTCTAATTGTGAAGAATGTATATGGACGTGTGTGTTCGTAAATCATGAAAGCATTTTCACTGCATTTCCAAGCAGGAGAAGTTATCTTTACTGTATTCACAAGCAGAAACATGACTGTGTGGTAGCGACAATAAGTGTACACGCACTGCTTAGAAAGAAACTCAAGGGCTGAAGTCCTATAGTCTAAGGAGAGTTCGAGCTACACAAGAAAAGTGGCGAGGCTAAGCTCCTCAGCAACCTGAGGTACCAGTCCTATCAGAAGTCAACTATAAACATCCTTTAAATGCACAGCTATTCGGATAAAATCTGTGCGTTAGAAGGTGACCGGTTTTGCGTTGCAATCCTGCATACGCGCCTTCCACAGGCTGCTTATTGTCGTTATAGAACTGCAGCAGTGCAACTTTGTGTGATGCTCTGTACAATTTTAATACGCATTCTATTAAATAGCACGTTAAAAAAGAGGCGTGGTTGTATAATACAACACGCGCTTTCTAAGCAAACGACCCGGGTTCGATTCCCACTCAGACCTTATATTTTGGTTATTTAATTTATTTACATAATTCTTGATTTTTCGGTCACACAGGGATGATAAGTTTTCGCTCACAACAAATGACGCCGACGGCGGAGTTTCTTTGAAACGAGCTCATCAACGCTATCGTGTTACAATTACATTATCTCCCGCTAGATGGAACTACATGTTTATTGATTGATATGTGGGGTTTAACGTCCCGAAACCCCCATATAAATATGAGAGATGCCGTAGTGGAGGGCTCCGGAAATTTCGACCACCTGGGGTTCCTTAACGTGCACCCAAATCTCAGCACACGGGCCAACAGCATTTTCGCCTCCATGGGAAATGCAGCCGCCGCAGCCGGGAATCGATCCCGCGACCTGCGGGTCAGTAGCCGAGTTCTTTAGCCACTATACCACCGCTGCGGGGCGGGAACTACATGTAGATGCGAAGTAAGCTCCCTAGATAAAGCTCCTTTTATATAGGGACCTTAATGCGAGGCAGCAGGGAGGATTTCTTAGAGCAGAGAGGGGGAGGCGAGCGTAGACTTGCAGACGCTGAATGCGGCAGCATTGCGAAGTGAGAGAGGAGGTAGTGTAAGAGAACAGTAGAACGGGAAGAGACGCGCGTGCGCAGAAAGGGTGGTCCCTCCGCACGCTGGATTGAGCTCGACCATAAAACACTTTGCATCTAAATGAAAGCGTAGCGTATAGCAAAGGAGTGGGAAAGAAAAGTGAAGATGAAGGGCTGGACTCTTACTTGCGGAGTGCGCCACTCTCCACAAAAGACTGGCAAACTTGCAAGATGCCATCTCGCAATGATGACAGGGGAAAAAACTTTGTGTTGCGATGCAAATTATTCGTTGTGCGCTTTTCACCCGTTTGTGGTCGTGCATTAAAAGCACTTGTCTATCTCGGAACTTTCTACTTTCGGCAAGAGGGGGGGGGGAGTAAATATCCCAAAAATCTCCGTGAAAGCTTAAAAAAAACGAACTAAGACGGCAGAGTATAGCGCAGCAGTGTTTTTAACCAGTTTGATTTTATTCACATGTGGAGTTTGACGTAATCATGTGGGAGGTTAGCTAGCCACCCTGTTTACGAGGTGTCTTCTGGCGGGAAGAGTACCAGAGTCTTGGAAGAACGCTAACATCATCTTAATACATAAGAAAGGAGATGACAAGGACTTGAAGAATTACAGGCCGATCAGCTTGCTCTCTGTAGTATACAAGCTATTTACAAAGGTAATTGCTAACAGAGTAAAGAAAACATTAGAATTCAATCAACCAAAGGAACAAGCAGGATTTCGAACAGGCTACTCAACAATTGACCACATTCATACTATCAATCAGGTAATAGAGAAATGCTCAGAGTATAACCAACCACTATACATAGCCTTCATAGATTACGAGAAGGCGTTTGATTCAGTAGAAATATCAGCCGTCATGCAAACACTGCGGAATCAGGGCGTAGATGAAGTATATATAAACATTCTGGAAGAAATCTACAGGGGATCAACTGCTACCATAGTGCTTCATAGAGAAAGCAACAGAATACCAATCAAGAAGGGTGTAAGGCAGGGGGACACGGTTTCCCCAATGCTGTTTACCGCGTGCTTGCAGGAGGTTTTCAGAAGCCTAGAATGGGAACAGTTAGGGATAAGAGTCAATGGAGAATACCTTAGTAACCTGCGCTTCGCCGATGACATTGCATTGCTGAGTAACTCGGGGGACGAATTGCAACTCATGATTACGGAGTTAGACAAGGAGAGCAGAAAAGTGGGTCTTAAAATTAATCTGCAGAAAACGAAAGTAATGTACAACAACCTCGGCAAAGAGCAGCGCTTCGAGATAGGTAATAGTGCACTTGAAGTTGTAAAAGACTATGTCTACTTAGGGCAGGTAATAACCGCAGAGCCGAACCACGAGATTGAAGTAACTAGAAGAATAAGAATGGGCTGGAGCACATTCGGCAAGCATTCTCAAATTATGACAGGTAGATTGCCACTATCCCTCAAGAGGAAGGTATATAACAGCTGTATCTTGCCGGTACTTAGCTACGGAGCAGAAACCTGGAGACTTACAAAGAGGGTTCAGCTTAAATTGAGGACGACGCAGCGAGCAATGGAAAGAAAAATGGTAGGTGTAACCTTAAGAGACAAGAAGAGAGCAGAGTGGATTAGGGAACAAACGGGGGTTAAGGATATCATAGCTGAAATCAAGAAGAAGAAATGGACATGGGCAGGGCATGTAGCGCGTAGACAGGATAACCGCTGGTCATTAAGGGTAACTGACTGGATTCCCAGAGAAGGGAAGCGGGTTAGGGGGAGACAGAAGGTTAGGTGGGCAGATGAGATTAAGAAGTTTGCGGGTATAAATTGGAAGCAGCAAGCACAGGACCGGGTTAACTGGCGGAACATGGGAGAGGCCTTTGTCCTGCAGTGGACGTAGTCAGGCTGATGATGATGATGACATGTGGAGTTTAACGTCCCAAAGCCACCCGTATGATCACGAGAGACGCCGTAATGGAGCGCTCCGGAAATTTCGACCACCTGGGGTTCTTTAACGGGCGCCCGAATCAGAGCACACGGGCCTACACCATTTTCGCCTCCATCTGACAAGCAGCCGCCACAGCCATGATTCGATCCCGCGACCTGTGGATCGGTAGCCGAGTACCTTAACCACTAGACCACTGCATTGAGGCTTTTTTAACCAGTTTAGCAAAGCCAGTATGTTACCCTGCACAGGGGAAATGGATCGGGGAGAATGAAAGAATAGTGAAAAAGGAAAGGGCAGCTCACACATAACATCACAGTGCGGCAGTAATGTGCGGTATGTGGCGTCACGATCAGTCTGTAGCTGCTCATCACTGCTCCTATTCTCAATGACCCTTCGGAATGATATTCGAGGATAATCGTGAGCTACTTTGGTCTGTCGTCAAGGTGAGGGAGAGGAAGTAATCGTCTCTGTAGAGAGCAGCGAGGGCAGTCGCAGAAGGTGGCGCGCAACAAAGTCTCCTCGACACAGACATATTGTTTTAGCAATTACTGCTTGCTGACGCGCCATGTTTCACTATGAGTTAAGTAGCTGTTAAACGAGGATTGCTGTGGTAAGACCAAAAGAATATGAAGAACACTCAGGAATTAAATTATCCATCATTCACTAACAGCGTCGGCATATGTATCAAACGGCCTTTCAGGGGCGAAGCTCCTTACGTCGTGGGTCATTCCCTCCTCTGTAGTAGTAGTGGTGGTGGTGGTGGTAGTAGTAGTAGTAGTAGTAGTAGTAGTGGTAGTAGTAGTAGTAGTAGTAGTAGTAGTAGTAGTAGTATGTACCACCTCTAGTTCATCTGTTGCTCAATATAGGGCGTTGTGTGCATATGTCCTTGGGAATAATATAACTATGACGTTAGTGGTCTTAACAGCAAATCCACAGAGGGAATGATGAGTGGGGCGAAGCGTCTGTCCATCCGTCCGTGCGTCTATCCGTCTGTGCTTCCGTCCGTCCTTTCGTGAGTCCGTCCGGTGGTCCGTGCGTCCTTGCTTTTTTTCCATCCGTCATTGGTTACGTCCGTCCGTTCGTGCTTCCGTTCGTTCATTCGTGTCTCTGTCTGTGCGTCTGTGCGTCTGTCCATGCCTCTGTCCGTCCGGACGCACGAATGGACAGACGAACAAACGCAAGGTTGGACTGACACACGGACGAATGGACGGTCGCTTCACCCCACTCATCATGATCCACTCCGTGAATGTGGTGGGATTTTTCATGGTGAAAGCCTTAGATCAATGTGCTTAAAGATCATGTGAGGGAAATAAAATATCACAATACGCTCGAGCTGTACGACCGCTTCGTCTAATTCATCACGGTTAGCTCGTGTGAGGGGGCCGTTAAACTTCTTTTGCACCTATTTTTTGTTTATTTTGCATGCGTACATAAGCAGGTGCTACTGTGAACATACGCACAAACATATATAAAGTATGGTCTGAGCTTGTTATGTCAGACTCTTCTCCCCTGAACAAAATATATCCTGGCTGCGCTCTTCTATGACGTGTACGCTCTCAGTGCACGCATCCAAGCAACGATCGAACTAATGAAGCGGAATTCAATGGTCTGTATTGCCGCTGGAATCTGAGAGCTACTAAAGGTGACATTAAAAAGGTTGTTTCCATGAAATTCATCACACAGCTATCTCGTCGACTCCCTCATATTGCGCACCATCGAATTCGGTCCCGAATATTGCCTTCGACTAAGTGCTGGCCCATTTAAATCTTCGCCGCACAAATACTACTAACCGCAGGCATGTGAAGGTGCCCAGAGAGAATTCGTGTTTGAACTCCTTTAATAAAAAGCTCACCGATGCGGCAGAATCATCGAGTACACGCGAAGCAGAACCGCGACCCTATGCGAGCGATGCAGTAATGAAGCCATTCGTCGTCATTGCATTTCTTACGTCAGGAGGCGTAATAAATGAGACGTAAGAAATGCAACGAGACGTAGTAAATGGAACGTAGGAAAGGCGATGTCGGCCATTCAAGCGCGTAAGGCAGAGAACTCTCGTATATTTCTGCCCTTGTGAATTTGGTGCCGCTAACCAACCGTACTAACTTGAGGACTTACTGAAGGAAGGCAAACTTATTAAGGACTCGTACCTCTTTCTTAGAAAGGAACTTAATGAAAATCAACAGACGATGAAGCCGATATTGTTATTGAAAACGTTACTCGTATTTTTTTAACTATGTTGTATTAGTTACGACATAAA
>NW_027464947.1:0-7500 GCF_043290135.1 Rhipicephalus microplus
GGAGAAGCCAAGGAGCGCCAATTAGCGCACGATATCGGCGTCTTTCGACGCGCTCGCCGGCGACCGTCGCACGAGTAGGGCAAACCGCGTCTGCCGGGGCGGGGTTTACGACGCCGACGCAAAAGTGGGAACCGCCGCTCGGATGTTGGCCGTTTTTGGCAGAGTGAGTGCTGGCACTCCGGCGACGCGAAAGAGCGCGAATGCGCCCACGAAAGTGGCGTATTTGGACGTGCGTGACGGCGACCGCTGCAGGAGTACGAAAAACCACGTCAGCCGGGGCGAGCGACACACGGCGGTCTGGGTGCTTATCGCTGCTATTATAGGGGCACCCCGGCAGACGCAGAAAAAAAAAAAAAAAATTTTCGACCTTCTTTTTTGCTGGTCGAGCTCGGGTAACCCAGGTCGCAATGGGAGCCGCGCACGAAAGCGGCGTCGCGAGACGCGTTCGCGGTCGCTAGTCGCACGAGCTCGGCAACCGCGTCAGCCGGCGCGGAGTTCGGGATGCCGACGGCTAAGTGGGTACCGCTGCTCGGATGTTCGCCGTTTTTGGCCGAGTGAGTGCTGGCACTCCGGTGAAGCCAAGGAGCGCCAATTCGTGCACGATATCGGCGTCTTTCGACGTGCCCGCCGGCCACCGCCGCACGAGTACGGCAAACCGCGTCTGCCGGGGCGGGGTTCGCGACGCGTACGCAATAGTGGGAACCGTCGCTCGGATGTTCGTCGTCTTTGGCCGAGCGAGTGCTGGCACTCCGGCGAAGCGAAACGGGGCCGATTCGGGCACGATATCGGCGTATTTCGACGTGCTCGCCGGCGACCGTCGCACGAGTACGGCAAAGCGCGTCTGCCGGGGCGAGGTTTGCGACGCCGACGAAAAAGTGGGAAGCGCCGCTCGGATCTTCGCCGTTTTTGCAGGAGTGAGTGGCGGCCCTCCTGCGAGACCAAGAAGCATCGACTCGCGCACGATATCGGTGTCTTTCGACGTGCCCGCCGGCCACCGCCGCACGAGTACGGCAAACCGCGTATGCCGGGGCGGGGTTGGCGACGCCGACGCAAAAGTGGGAACCGCCACTAGGATGTTCGCCGTTTTTGGCAGAGTGAGTGCTGGCACTCCGGCGAAGCGAAAGAGCGCGAATGCGCCCACGAAAGTGGCGTGTTTGGACGTGCTTGACGACGACCACCGCAGGAAAACGAAAAACCACGTCAGCCGGGGCGAGCGACCCATGGCGGTCTGGGTGCTTATCGCTGCTATTATAGGGGCACCCCGGCAGACGCAAAAAAAAAAAAAAATTTTTTTCGACATTCTTTTTTGCTCGTCGACCTCGGGTGACCCAGGTCGCAGTGGGAGCCGCGCACGAAAGCGGCGTCGCGAGACGGCTTCGCGGTCGCTAGTCGCACGAGCTCGGCAACCGCGTCTGCCGGGGCGGAGTTCGGGACGCCGACGGCTAAGTGGGAACCGCCGCTCGGATGTTCGCCGTTTGTGGCCGAGTGAGTGCTGGCACTCCGGCGAAGCCAAACGGGGCCGATTCCGGCACGATATCGGCGTCTTTCTACGTGCTCGCCGGCGACCGTCGCACGAGTACGGCAAAGTGCGTCTGCCGGGGCGGGGTTTGCGACGCGTACGCAATAGTGAGAACCGTCGCTCGGATGTTCGTCGTCTTTCGCCGAGCCAGTGCTGGCAATCCGGCGAAGCCGAACGGAGCCGATTCGGGCACGATATCGGCGTCTTTCCACGTGCTCGCCGGCGACCGTCGCACGAGTACGGTAAACCGCGTCAGCCGGGGCGGAGTTCGGGACGCCGATGCGAAAGTGGGAAGCGCCGCTCGGATCTTCGCCGTTTTTGGAGGAGTCAGTGGCGGCACTCCGGTGAAGCCAAGGTGCGCCAATTCGCGCACGATATCGGCGTCTTTCGACGTGCCCGCCGGCCACCGTCGCACGAGTACGGCAAACCTCGTCTGCCGGGGCGGGGTTTGCGACGCCGACGCAAAAGTGGGAACCGCCGCTCGGATGTTCGCCGTTTTTGGCAGAGTGAGTGCTGGCACTCCGGCGAAGCGAAAGAGCGCGAATGCGCCCACGAAAGTGGCGTGTTTGGACGTGCTTGACGACGACCACCGCAGGAAAACGAAAAACCACGTCAGCCGGGGCGAGCGACCCATGGCGGTCTGGGTGCTTATCGCTGCTATTATAGGGGCACCCCGGCAGACGCAAAAAAAAAAAAAATTTTTTTTCGACATTCTTTTTTGCTCGTCGACCTCGGGTGACCCAGGTCGCAGTGGGAGCCGCGCACGAAAGCGGCGTCGCGAGACGGCTTCGCGGTCGCTAGTCGCACGAGCTCGGCAACCGCGTCTGCCGGGGCGGAGTTCGGGACGCCGACGGCTAAGTGGGAACCGCCGCTCGGATGTTCGCCGTTTGTGGCCGAGTGAGTGCTGGCACTCCGGCGAAGCCAAACGGGGCCGATTCCGGCACGATATCGGCGTCTTTCTACGTGCTCGCCGGCGACCGTCGCACGAGTACGGCAAAGTGCGTCTGCCGGGGCGGGGTTTGCGACGCGTACGCAATAGTGAGAACCGTCGCTCGGATGTTCGTCGTCTTTCGCCGAGCCAGTGCTGGCACTCCGGCGAAGCCGAACGGAGCCGATTCGGGCACGATATCGGCGTCTTTCCACGTGCTCGCCGGCGACCGTCGCACGAGTACGGTAAACCGCGTCAGCCGGGGCGGAGTTCGGGACGCCGATGCGAAAGTGGGAAGCGCCGCTCGGATCTTCGCCGTTTTTGGAGGAGTCAGTGGCGGCACTCCGGTGAAGCCAAGGTGCGCCAATTCGCGCACGATATCGGCGTCTTTCGACGTGCCCGCCGGCCACCGTCGCACGAGTACGGCAAACCTCGTCTGCCGGGGCGGGGTTTGCGACGCCGACGCAAAAGTGGGAACCGCCGCTCGGATGTTCGCCGTTTTTGGCAGAGTGAGTGCTGGCACTCCGGCGAAGCGAAAGAGCGTGAATGCGCCCACGAAAGTAGCGTATTTGGACGTGCTTGACGGCGACCGCCGCAGGAGTACGAAAAACCACGTCAGCCGGGGCGAGCGACCCACGGCGGTCTGGGTGCTTATCGCTGCTATTATAGGGGCACCCCGGCAGACGCAGAAAGAAAAAAAAAAATGGGGACATGGCGTGCGTCACCGTGCGGCTTCGCAGCGTTGCCGAAGTCGCCGAGCCCTTCGACTGAGCCGAACGGCGGACAGGGAACGTTGGTCGGCCGTTCTAACCTGTCGGTGCCACGCCGCGACGTCGTTAAGGAAAACCGCGTCGTGGGCCTCTACGACGCCGTCGAGTCGTTGTACGTTTGGTGTCCAGCGTGTCGGCGGCGAGTAGCGGACACGTCGTTCACGACTTCGGTCTTTCGCAGTCGACGCGAACTTGCGGAGAGTCGTGGTGCCTCACGTTTTCGGCAGAAACCGCGGCGGAATTTTCCCGTGCGTGCGCGCACGACCTCGGTGCTGTGCCGTCAGCGTAGTGTTGCACAAACTCGTGGCCTACCCAAGGTGCGGTACGTTTGCGGCCGTATCCTCGGTGGGAATTTCGTGAGTAGGGTCGCAAATTCTACGACCTCGGCGGGTTTGAGAGCGACGTAGACTTGTGGCACGCTCAACATGCCACACGTTTCGGGGCACACCCGCGGTGAAATTTTCTCGAGTACGCTCGTATTAGGGCCCAAGGAGGTCTGGGTACTTATCGCTGCTATTATGTGGGGGTTCTCGTGAGCGGCGTACGCGAAAGCGACCGGGTGTCTGATATGCGGCGGGCTTCGGCCTCGTCAAGCGTGTCCTCGGGTCTGCTCCAGGGGAATCCACGGCAGTCGTCTGCAGCCTCATCCGCTTGATGCGTTAGGGGCTGGTTGTCGGACGGTGCCGTTTTACCACGATATCGAGGTGTGTTCCGTGTCGTCCTCGGGCGATTCAGATGCGAAAGCGCCGAAGACGCGGGCGTGACCCGTCGTCTGGCGGCTTTGCAGTCTCGGCTCCGTTGCTAGTTCCGGCCGGTCCACCGACAGTGCAGCGGGCTTGGGCAACCCGCACGGCGCGACCGAGTCGATGCAACGAAAAAGAGCGAGCATGAACGTGCTTCTTGCCGCACGGCTCCCACTCGTCTTTCGGGAAGGTTGTGCCGTAGCGAGCTCGAACGCCGTCATCTCGGAGTGCAAAATAAGCGTGTTGGGGCGCCTGAAGGTGGCCTCCGCCGCACACAGACTGCGTCCGGCCCGCCGAGGGCGAGGACGGACGCGCAGTCGAACGATTACCTGGTTGATCCTGCCAGTAATCATATGCTTGTCTCAAAGATTAAGCCATGCATGTCTAAGTACATGCCGAAATAAGGCGAAACCGCGAATGGCTCATTAAATCAGTTATGGTTCCTTAGATCGTTTCTTCCTACTTGGATAACTGTGGCAATTCTAGAGCTAATACATGCAGTGAGCCTGGAGCCCTTTGGGTAACGGGTGCTTTTATTAGACCAAGATCGATCGGGTTTCGGCCCGTATTGTGTGGTGACTCTGGATAACTTTGTGCTGATCGCATGGCCACGAGCCGGCGACGTTTCTTTCAAGTGTCTGCCTTATCAACTTTCGATGGTAGGTTACTTGCTTACCATGGTTGTTACGGGTAACGGAGAATCAGGGTTCGATTCCGGAGAGGGAGCCTGAGAAACGGCTACCACATCCAAGGAAGGCAGCAGGCGCGCAAATTACCCACTCCCGGCACGGGGAGGTAGTGACGAAAAATAACAATACGGGACTCTTTTGAGGCCCCGTAATTGAAATGAGTACACTCTAAATCCTTTAACGAGGATCAATTGGAGGGCAAGTCTGGTGCCAGCAGCCGCGGTAATTCCAGCTCCAATAGCGTATACTAAAGCTGCTGCGGTTAAAAAGCTCGTAGTTGGATCTCAGTTCCAGACGAGTAGTGCATCTACCCGATGCGACGGCTCGGACTGAACATCATGCCGGTTCTTTCTTGGTGCACTTCATTGTGTGCCTCGAGATGGCCGGTGCTTTTACTTTGAAAAAATTAGAGTGCTCAACGCAGGCGAGTCGCCTGAATAAACTTGCATGGAATAATAGAACAAGACCTCGTTTCTGTTCTGTTGGTTTTTGGAATACGAGGTAATGATTAAGAGGGACGGACGGGGGCATTCGTATTGCGGCGCTAGAGGTGAAATTCTTGGACCGTCGCAAGACGAACTACTGCGAAAGCATTTGCCAAGAATGTTTTCATTGATCAAGAACGAAAGTCAGAGGTTCGAAGGCGATCAGATACCGCCCTAGTTCTGACCATAAACGATGCCAACCAGCGATCCGCCTGAGTTACTCAAATGACTCGGCGGGCAGCTTCCGGGAAACCAAAGTATTTGGGTTCCGGGGGAAGTATGGTTGCAAAGCTGAAACTTAAAGGAATTGACGGAAGGGCACCACCAGGAGTGGAGCCTGCGGCTTAATTTGACTCAACACGGGAAAACTTACCCGGCCCGGACACTGGGAGGATTGACAGATTGAGAGCTCTTTCTTGATTCGGTGGATGGTGGTGCATGGCCGTTCTTAGTTGGTGGAGCGATTTGTCTGGTTAATTCCGATAACGAACGAGACTCTAGCCTATTAAATAGGTGCGGGGTTCCCAGCACCTTACAACCTTCTTAGAGGGACAAGCGGCTCCTAGCCGCACGAAACAGAGCAATAACAGGTCTGTGATGCCCTTAGATGTCCGGGGCCGCACGCGCGCTACACTGAAGGAAGCAGCGTGTCTTTATCCCTGTCTGAAAAGACTGGGTAACCCGTGGAACTTCTTTCGTGATTGGGATAGGGGCTTGCAATTGTTCCCCTTGAACGAGGAATTCCCAGTAAGCGCGAGTCATAAGCTCGCGTTGATTACGTCCCTGCCCTTTGTACACACCGCCCGTCGCTACTACCGATTGAATGATTTAGTGAGGTCTTCGGACCGATGTCCGGCGCGGCCTTTCGGTTGCGCCGGTCTGTTGGAAAGATGACCAAACTTGATCATTTAGAGGAAGTAAAAGTCGTAACAAGGTTTCCGTAGGTGAACCTGCGGAAGGATCATTAACGGATTGTGAAGGGTGAGCGCCTCAGCTGCGTCTGCGCCCGACACTTTCTGCCGCTGACCCCGTTTGGACGCGGGGTCGGCTTTTCCCCACGGGGCTGCCTGAATGTGGAGCGGCACCCCGTGACAAATTGTTGCGCCCAGCGGACGCCAACACCGCGACCTTGGACGGTCGGCCAGGTGGCGGACGCGGGTACAAACGGCGCAACGCACTCATAGGTCGGCTTTCGACCCGCCACTGCACCGTGGCTCGAAGCGCTCGAAATGCGCGACCCGACCGCTGCGGGACCGCCTAGTACTGTAAACAGGAGCGGCGGAGCGCGAACGGCGAGTCGTGGTTACGTCGGTAGAAGGCGAGGCTGCGCGTTCCCGAAACGCCAGCCGAGTGCCCTCCCGACCGTTCGAGCGTGCAAGAACGAGACCCGACAATCGCGCGGCGACTGCCAAGTACGAGAGGAACGGCACAAGCGTCGGCGGTCGGTCAAGGAACTGGCGATGTGACGGGTCCGCTGTGCACCAGTGCATACCGTCCCGCCGTCCGCGGCAAGCGCCTCCGCGTCCTCGGGTGACGGAGGCTGCCGGTCGGTTCTTGCAGGCGAGGGATCTCGCTGGCACCGGTTCGCGTTGACGCGCGGCCGGTCATGGCACGGCGATGCGACGGCCGAGGTGCGCAGTACTCGATGGAGGAACCGCACGCTCCGATGACCGTCCCGCCCTCCGCGGCGTATGCGTACCGACCGTAATGGTTGCAGCAGCGCCGGCCGGCTTTTGAATTCGCCACACGAAACACGGTGCGAGATCGCGGTTAGGGGAGCGTCGACGTTGCCAGGCGTTTTGCTTGCTGCCGAGGGAAAGGCGGCACGGCCACGTCGCGCTCGTCGCGATTAGCGGGTCTGCGCGCTTTGGGAAGGTGCCGCAACGACTTGCCGAAAGAGGAAGCACGGAAGAACGAGGGACTTGGACGTCCCGACAATTGAACGCACTTGCGGCCAGGCCCTTGCTGGCTTCGTTCTTCCGCCTCGAGTAGGCTCGTACGCGGCTCCGGCGCCGAAAGTGGTCCTTGGCACCGACTTCGGTGGACGTGGGAAGTGCCGCGCAAGTACGGCGCGCCTGGCTCCACCTGTTGGCTAAAGTAGGCAGCCGGATCGGCATTTTGGTGTGCGGTGGCAAACCGTGGATGCGAAAAAAGCTTGTGCGATTTCGTGGAACAAAAAGCGGGGGTCCCCCTTTTTATGCGGAGGAGACCGACCCGCCCGCCGTGGTGAACCGCGACGCCACGGTAAAAACGGGAGAGGCTTGTCGATGGGACCGTGCATCCCGCGCTCCACGGAGGCCGGGAGGCGGCCGCCCGAGGAAATGTGTAGCCGTCGAGGCCCGCATCTGCGTGCACTCTTATCCAAA
>NW_027464947.1:15000-25000 GCF_043290135.1 Rhipicephalus microplus
CCAGGTCTGTTTGCCCCGGTGGTTCCACCGCCAGGCTTAAGCGCGAACTTTTTTTGTTTGTTTTCTTTTGATTAAGCGCAAGCTTTTTTCTTTGTTTTCTTTTGATTAAGCGCGGGCTTTTTTCTTTGTTTTTTTTGCATTCGCCCCGGCAGACGCGGTTTTTGCGCCGCCCCGGCTGACGCGGTTTTTGCCGCCCCGGCTGACGCAGTTCGGACTTAGCACTTTTCGGCTGTGCCTGGCTGGCGGCCCACTCACTCGATCGCCATGTCTGTTTGCCACAGTTTTCCCGGTGGTGCCGCACCCGGGCTCGCCCCGGCTGACGCAGTTTTCGCGCCGCCCCGGCTGACGCGGTTTCGTGCCGCCCCGGCAGACGCGGTTTTCGCGCCGCCCCGGCTGACGCGGTTTCGTGCCGCCCCGGCAGACGCGGTTTTTTGCCGCCCCGGCTGACGCAGTTCGGACTTGGCACTTTTTGGCTGAGCCTTGCTGGCGGCCCACTCACTCGATCGCCATGTCTGTTTGCCACAGTTTTCCCGGTGGTGCCGCACCCGGGCTCGCCCCGGCAGACGCGTTTTTTTTTTCTTTCGCCCCGGCTGACGCAGTTTTCGCGCCGCCCCGGCAGACGCGGTTTTCGCGCCGCCCCGGCAGACGCGGTTTTTTGCGCCGCCCCGGCTGACGCGGTTTTTTGCCGCCCCGGCTGACGCAGTTCGGACTTGGCACTTTTTGGCTGAGCCTGGCTGGCGGCCCACTCACTCGATCGCCATGTCTGTTTGCCACAGTTTTCCCGGTGGTGCCGCACCCGGGCTCGCCCCGGCTGACGCAGTTTTCGCGCCGCCCCGGCTGACGCGGTTTCGTGCCGCCCCGGCAGACGCGGTTTTTTGCGCCGCCCCGGCTGACGCGGTTTTTTGCCGCCCCGGCTGACGCAGTTCGGACTTGGCACTTTTCGGCTGTGCCTGGCTGGCGGCCCACTCACTCGATCGCCATGTCTGTTTGCCACAGTTTTCCCGGTGGTGCCGCACCCGGGCTCGCCCCGGCAGACGCGTTTTTTTTTTTTTCTTTCGCCCCGGCTGACGCAGTTTTCGCGCCGCCCCGGCTGACGCGGTTTCGTGCCGCCCCGGCAGACGCGGTTTTTTGCGCCGCCCCGGCTGACGCGGTTTTTGCCGCCCCGGCTGACGCAGTTCGGACTTTGCACTTTTTGGCTGAGCCTGGCTGGCGGCCCACTCACTCGATCGCCATGTCTGTTTGCCACAGTTTTCCCGGTGGTGCCGCACCCGGGCTCGCCCCGGCAGACGCGTTTTTTTTTTCCTTCGCCCCGGCAGACGTGGTTCCCACCCCCCCCCCTCCGTCTTTCTTTTTGTTTTTTTTTTCGCCGCGGCTGAAGTGGATTTTTCGGTGCCTCGACGCCCCGGTAGTCGCGGTTTTTCCGTTTCCGCACGGCCCCGGCTGACGCTGCTCGGTCACAGTCGCCTTTTGTGGTGATTGCAGACTTCTTGAGCGCGGGTGTTTTTTTTTTTTGTTGTTGTTGTTGTTTTATTACGCATTCGCTCCAGCAGACGCTGTTTAGACTTTTTGTTTCCTCTTTTATCCTGCGACGAGGTGACGAGGTTTATTCGGTGCCCCGCCGCCCCGGCTGAAGTGATTTTTCCTGTCCCGTGCCGCCCCGGCTGACGCGGTTGGGACTTCGCGTTTGTTCGGCCGCCACGGGTTTTGGCGCACTCGCTCGGTTGCTTGTTGTTGCCACTTGTTGCGAACCCAGGTTTCTTGAGCGAGCGCGGGCGTTTTTTCTTCCTTTCTTTCTTTGTTCTATGTGTTAGCGAATCGGCCTTTAATATCACACGAGGACTCACAACCAACAATTTTCAGTTTGAAGTGTAAAAAATCTGCAGGTGTTGACGTAACTGACTTGCCCCGTACCCTTGAGTACATCCATGAAGTTCTCGTAGTACTACTAAATCGCATTATTCCAAGTGGAGAAATTCCCATAAACTTGCAAACCTCTACACGAAAATCGGTGCGCGTGATAAAGTTGAAAATTATCGTCCGATATCAAATGTGCCTTCTATAACACAAATTCTAGGAAAAAAAAAAAAAAAAACACTTGTTCGCCGTTTTCTGCGCCGTGACTGGCAGCACTCCGGCGAAGCGAAACGGGGTCGATTCGAGCACGATATCGGCGTCTTTCGACGTGCTCGCCGGCGACCGTCGCACGAGTACGTCGCACGAGCGCGTCTGCCGGGGCGCCG
This sequence comes from Rhipicephalus microplus, assembly GCF_043290135.1. Classification (NCBI taxonomy): domain Eukaryota; kingdom Metazoa; phylum Arthropoda; class Arachnida; order Ixodida; family Ixodidae; genus Rhipicephalus; species Rhipicephalus microplus. The sequence continues at coordinate 17,241 of NW_027464947.1, forward strand.
TTTGCGAAGCCGACGCAAAAGTGGGAACCGCCGCTCGGATGATCGCCGCTTTCGGCAGAGTGAGTGTTGGCACTCCGGGGAAGCGAAACAGCGTGAATGCGCCCACGAAATCGGCGTATTTTGAAGTGCCCGCCGGCGACCGTCGCACGAGTACGGTAAACCGCGTCAGCCGGGGCGTAGTTCGGGACGCCGACGAAAAAGTGGGAAGCGCAACTCGGATCTTCGCCGTTTTTGCAGGAGTGAGTGGCGGCCCTCCTGCGAGACCAAGAAGCATCGATTCGTGCACGAATTCGGCGCCTTTCGACGTGATCGCCGGCGACCGTTCGCTCGAGTAGGGCAAACCGCGTCTGCCGGGGCGGGCTTCGGGACGCCGATGCGAAAGTGGGAAACGCTGCTCGGATGTTCGCCGTTTTTGGCCGAGTGAGTGCTGGCACTCGGGCGAAGCCAAACGGGGCCGATTACGGCACGATATCGGCGTCTTTCGACGTGCCCGCCGGCGACCGTCGCACGAGTACGGTAAACCGCGTCAGCCCGGGCGGAGTTCGGGACGCCGATGCGAAAGTGGAGAACGCCGCTCGGATCTTCGCCGTTTTTGGAGGAGTGAGTGGCGGCACTCCGGAGAAGCCAAGGAGCGCCAATTAGCGCACGATATCGGCGTCTTTCGACGCGCTCGCCGGCGACCGTCGCACGAGTAGGGCAAACCGCGTCTGCCGGGGCGGGGTTTACGACGCCGACGCAAAAGTGGGAACCGCCGCTCGGATGTTGGCCGTTTTTGGCAGAGTGAGTGCTGGCACTCCGGCGACGCGAAAGAGCGCGAATGCGCCCACGAAAGTGGCGTATTTGGACGTGCGTGACGGCGACCGCTGCAGGAGTACGAAAAACCACGTCAGCCGGGGCGAGCGACACACGGCGGTCTGGGTGCTTATCGCTGCTATTATAGGGGCACCCCGGCAGACGCAGAAAAAAAAAAAAAAATTTTCGACCTTCTTTTTTGCTGGTCGAGCTCGGGTAACCCAGGTCGCAATGGGAGCCGCGCACGAAAGCGGCGTCGCGAGACGCGTTCGCGGTCGCTAGTCGCACGAGCTCGGCAACCGCGTCAGCCGGCGCGGAGTTCGGGATGCCGACGGCTAAGTGGGTACCGCTGCTCGGATGTTCGCCGTTTTTGGCCGAGTGAGTGCTGGCACTCCGGTGAAGCCAAGGAGCGCCAATTCGTGCACGATATCGGCGTCTTTCGACGTGCCCGCCGGCCACCGCCGCACGAGTACGGCAAACCGCGTCTGCCGGGGCGGGGTTCGCGACGCGTACGCAATAGTGGGAACCGTCGCTCGGATGTTCGTCGTCTTTGGCCGAGCGAGTGCTGGCACTCCGGCGAAGCGAAACGGGGCCGATTCGGGCACGATATCGGCGTATTTCGACGTGCTCGCCGGCGACCGTCGCACGAGTACGGCAAAGCGCGTCTGCCGGGGCGAGGTTTGCGACGCCGACGAAAAAGTGGGAAGCGCCGCTCGGATCTTCGCCGTTTTTGCAGGAGTGAGTGGCGGCCCTCCTGCGAGACCAAGAAGCATCGACTCGCGCACGATATCGGTGTCTTTCGACGTGCCCGCCGGCCACCGCCGCACGAGTACGGCAAACCGCGTATGCCGGGGCGGGGTTGGCGACGCCGACGCAAAAGTGGGAACCGCCACTAGGATGTTCGCCGTTTTTGGCAGAGTGAGTGCTGGCACTCCGGCGAAGCGAAAGAGCGCGAATGCGCCCACGAAAGTGGCGTGTTTGGACGTGCTTGACGACGACCACCGCAGGAAAACGAAAAACCACGTCAGCCGGGGCGAGCGACCCATGGCGGTCTGGGTGCTTATCGCTGCTATTATAGGGGCACCCCGGCAGACGCAAAAAAAAAAAAAAAATTTTTTTCGACATTCTTTTTTGCTCGTCGACCTCGGGTGACCCAGGTCGCAGTGGGAGCCGCGCACGAAAGCGGCGTCGCGAGACGGCTTCGCGGTCGCTAGTCGCACGAGCTCGGCAACCGCGTCTGCCGGGGCGGAGTTCGGGACGCCGACGGCTAAGTGGGAACCGCCGCTCGGATGTTCGCCGTTTGTGGCCGAGTGAGTGCTGGCACTCCGGCGAAGCCAAACGGGGCCGATTCCGGCACGATATCGGCGTCTTTCTACGTGCTCGCCGGCGACCGTCGCACGAGTACGGCAAAGTGCGTCTGCCGGGGCGGGGTTTGCGACGCGTACGCAATAGTGAGAACCGTCGCTCGGATGTTCGTCGTCTTTCGCCGAGCCAGTGCTGGCAATCCGGCGAAGCCGAACGGAGCCGATTCGGGCACGATATCGGCGTCTTTCCACGTGCTCGCCGGCGACCGTCGCACGAGTACGGTAAACCGCGTCAGCCGGGGCGGAGTTCGGGACGCCGATGCGAAAGTGGGAAGCGCCGCTCGGATCTTCGCCGTTTTTGGAGGAGTCAGTGGCGGCACTCCGGTGAAGCCAAGGTGCGCCAATTCGCGCACGATATCGGCGTCTTTCGACGTGCCCGCCGGCCACCGTCGCACGAGTACGGCAAACCTCGTCTGCCGGGGCGGGGTTTGCGACGCCGACGCAAAAGTGGGAACCGCCGCTCGGATGTTCGCCGTTTTTGGCAGAGTGAGTGCTGGCACTCCGGCGAAGCGAAAGAGCGCGAATGCGCCCACGAAAGTGGCGTGTTTGGACGTGCTTGACGACGACCACCGCAGGAAAACGAAAAACCACGTCAGCCGGGGCGAGCGACCCATGGCGGTCTGGGTGCTTATCGCTGCTATTATAGGGGCACCCCGGCAGACGCAAAAAAAAAAAAAAATTTTTTTCGACATTCTTTTTTGCTCGTCGACCTCGGGTGACCCAGGTCGCAGTGGGAGCCGCGCACGAAAGCGGCGTCGCGAGACGGCTTCGCGGTCGCTAGTCGCACGAGCTCGGCAACCGCGTCTGCCGGGGCGGAGTTCGGGACGCCGACGGCTAAGTGGGAACCGCCGCTCGGATGTTCGCCGTTTGTGGCCGAGTGAGTGCTGGCACTCCGGCGAAGCCAAACGGGGCCGATTCCGGCACGATATCGGCGTCTTTCTACGTGCTCGCCGGCGACCGTCGCACGAGTACGGCAAAGTGCGTCTGCCGGGGCGGGGTTTGCGACGCGTACGCAATAGTGAGAACCGTCGCTCGGATGTTCGTCGTCTTTCGCCGAGCCAGTGCTGGCACTCCGGCGAAGCCGAACGGAGCCGATTCGGGCACGATATCGGCGTCTTTCCACGTGCTCGCCGGCGACCGTCGCACGAGTACGGTAAACCGCGTCAGCCGGGGCGGAGTTCGGGACGCCGATGCGAAAGTGGGAAGCGCCGCTCGGATCTTCGCCGTTTTTGGAGGAGTCAGTGGCGGCACTCCGGTGAAGCCAAGGTGCGCCAATTCGCGCACGATATCGGCGTCTTTCGACGTGCCCGCCGGCCACCGTCGCACGAGTACGGCAAACCTCGTCTGCCGGGGCGGGGTTTGCGACGCCGACGCAAAAGTGGGAACCGCCGCTCGGATGTTCGCCGTTTTTGGCAGAGTGAGTGCTGGCACTCCGGCGAAGCGAAAGAGCGTGAATGCGCCCACGAAAGTAGCGTATTTGGACGTGCTTGACGGCGACCGCCGCAGGAGTACGAAAAACCACGTCAGCCGGGGCGAGCGACCCACGGCGGTCTGGGTGCTTATCGCTGCTATTATAGGGGCACCCCGGCAGACGCAGAAAGAAAAAAAAAATGGGGACATGGCGTGCGTCACCGTGCGGCTTCGCAGCGTTGCCGAAGTCGCCGAGCCCTTCGACTGAGCCGAACGGCGGACAGGGAACGTTGGTCGGCCGTTCTAACCTGTCGGTGCCACGCCGAGACGTCGTTAAGGAAAACCGCGTCGTGGGCCTCTACGACGCCGTCGAGTCGTTGTACGTTTGGTGTCCAGCGTGTCGGCGGCGAGTAGCGGACACGTCGTTCACGACTTCGGTCTTTCGCAGTCGACGCGAACTTGCGGAGAGTCGTGGTGCCTCACGTTTTCGGCAGAAACCGCGGCGGAATTTTCCCGTGCGTGCGCGCACGACCTCGGTGCTGTGCCGTCAGCGTAGTGTTGCACAAACTCGTGGCCTACCCAAGGTGCGGTACGTTTGCGGCCGTATCCTCGGTGGGAATTTCGTGAGTAGGGTCGCAAATTCTACGACCTCGGCGGGTTTGAGAGCGACGTAGACTTGTGGCACGCTCAACATGCCACACGTTTCGGGGCACACCCGCGGTGAAATTTTCTCGAGTACGCTCGTATTAGGGCCCAAGGAGGTCTGGGTACTTATCGCTGCTATTATGTGGGGGTTCTCGTGAGCGGCGTACGCGAAAGCGACCGGGTGTCTGATATGCGGCGGGCTTCGGCCTCGTCAAGCGTGTCCTCGGGTCTGCTCCAGGGGAATCCACGGCAGTCGTCTGCAGCCTCATCCGCTTGATGCGTTAGGGGCTGGTTGTCGGACGGTGCCGTTTTACCACGATATCGAGGTGTGTTCCGTGTCGTCCTCGGGCGATTCAGATGCGAAAGCGCCGAAGACGCGGGCGTGACCCGTCGTCTGGCGGCTTTGCAGTCTCGGCTCCGTTGCTAGTTCCGGCCGGTCCACCGACAGTGCAGCGGGCTTGGGCAACCCGCACGGCGCGACCGAGTCGATGCAACGAAAAAGAGCGAGCATGAACGTGCTTCTTGCCGCACGGCTCCCACTCGTCTTTCGGGAAGGTTGTGCCGTAGCGAGCTCGAACGCCGTCATCTCGGAGTGCAAAATAAGCGTGTTGGGGCGCCTGAAGGTGGCCTCCGCCGCACACAGACTGCGTCCGGCCCGCCGAGGGCGAGGACGGACGCGCAGTCGAACGATTACCTGGTTGATCCTGCCAGTAATCATATGCTTGTCTCAAAGATTAAGCCATGCATGTCTAAGTACATGCCGAAATAAGGCGAAACCGCGAATGGCTCATTAAATCAGTTATGGTTCCTTAGATCGTTTCTTCCTACTTGGATAACTGTGGCAATTCTAGAGCTAATACATGCAGTGAGCCTGGAGCCCTTTGGGTAACGGGTGCTTTTATTAGACCAAGATCGATCGGGTTTCGGCCCGTATTGTGTGGTGACTCTGGATAACTTTGTGCTGATCGCATGGCCACGAGCCGGCGACGTTTCTTTCAAGTGTCTGCCTTATCAACTTTCGATGGTAGGTTACTTGCTTACCATGGTTGTTACGGGTAACGGAGAATCAGGGTTCGATTCCGGAGAGGGAGCCTGAGAAACGGCTACCACATCCAAGGAAGGCAGCAGGCGCGCAAATTACCCACTCCCGGCACGGGGAGGTAGTGACGAAAAATAACAATACGGGACTCTTTTGAGGCCCCGTAATTGAAATGAGTACACTCTAAATCCTTTAACGAGGATCAATTGGAGGGCAAGTCTGGTGCCAGCAGCCGCGGTAATTCCAGCTCCAATAGCGTATACTAAAGCTGCTGCGGTTAAAAAGCTCGTAGTTGGATCTCAGTTCCAGACGAGTAGTGCATCTACCCGATGCGACGGCTCGGACTGAACATCATGCCGGTTCTTTCTTGGTGCACTTCATTGTGTGCCTCGAGATGGCCGGTGCTTTTACTTTGAAAAAATTAGAGTGCTCAACGCAGGCGAGTCGCCTGAATAAACTTGCATGGAATAATAGAACAAGACCTCGTTTCTGTTCTGTTGGTTTTTGGAATACGAGGTAATGATTAAGAGGGACGGACGGGGGCATTCGTATTGCGGCGCTAGAGGTGAAATTCTTGGACCGTCGCAAGACGAACTACTGCGAAAGCATTTGCCAAGAATGTTTTCATTGATCAAGAACGAAAGTCAGAGGTTCGAAGGCGATCAGATACCGCCCTAGTTCTGACCATAAACGATGCCAACCAGCGATCCGCCTGAGTTACTCAAATGACTCGGCGGGCAGCTTCCGGGAAACCAAAGTATTTGGGTTCCGGGGGAAGTATGGTTGCAAAGCTGAAACTTAAAGGAATTGACGGAAGGGCACCACCAGGAGTGGAGCCTGCGGCTTAATTTGACTCAACACGGGAAAACTTACCCGGCCCGGACACTGGGAGGATTGACAGATTGAGAGCTCTTTCTTGATTCGGTGGATGGTGGTGCATGGCCGTTCTTAGTTGGTGGAGCGATTTGTCTGGTTAATTCCGATAACGAACGAGACTCTAGCCTATTAAATAGGTGCGGGGTTCCCAGCACCTTACAACCTTCTTAGAGGGACAAGCGGCTCCTAGCCGCACGAAACAGAGCAATAACAGGTCTGTGATGCCCTTAGATGTCCGGGGCCGCACGCGCGCTACACTGAAGGAAGCAGCGTGTCTTTATCCCTGTCTGAAAAGACTGGGTAACCCGTGGAACTTCTTTCGTGATTGGGATAGGGGCTTGCAATTGTTCCCCTTGAACGAGGAATTCCCAGTAAGCGCGAGTCATAAGCTCACGTTGATTACGTCCCTGCCCTTTGTACACACCGCCCGTCGCTACTACCGATTGAATGATTTAGTGAGGTCTTCGGACCGATGTCCGGCGCGGCCTTTCGGTTGCGCCGGTCTGTTGGAAAGATGACCAAACTTGATCATTTAGAGGAAGTAAAAGTCGTAACAAGGTTTCCGTAGGTGAACCTGCGGAAGGATCATTAACGGATTGTGAAGGGTGAGCGCCTCAGCTGCGTCTGCGCCCGACACTTTCTGCCGCTGACCCCGTTTGGACGCGGGGTCGGCTTTTCCCCACGGGGCTGCCTGAATGTGGAGCGGCACCCCGTGACAAATTGTTGCGCCCAGCGGACGCCAACACCGCGACCTTGGACGGTCGGCCAGGTGGCGGACGCGGGTACAAACGGCGCAACGCACTCATAGGTCGGCTTTCGACCCGCCACTGCACCGTGGCTCGAAGCGCTCGAAATGCGCGACCCGACCGCTGCGGGACCGCCTAGTACTGTAAACAGGAGCGGCGGAGCGCGAACGGCGAGTCGTGGTTACGTCGGTAGAAGGCGAGGCTGCGCGTTCCCGAAACGCCAGCCGAGTGCCCTCCCGACCGTTCGAGCGTGCAAGAACGAGACCCGACAATCGCGCGGCGACTGCCAAGTACGAGAGGAACGGCACAAGCGTCGGCGGTCGGTCAAGGAACTGGCGATGTGACGGGTCCGCTGTGCACCAGTGCATACCGTCCCGCCGTCCGCGGCAAGCGCCTCCGCGTCCTCGGGTGACGGAGGCTGCCGGTCGGTTCTTGCAGGCGAGGGATCTCGCTGGCACCGGTTCGCGTTGACGCGCGGCCGGTCATGGCACGGCGATGCGACGGCCGAGGTGCGCAGTACTCGATGGAGGAACCGCACGCTCCGATGACCGTCCCGCCCTCCGCGGCGTATGCGTACCGACCGTAATGGTTGCAGCAGCGCCGGCCGGCTTTTGAATTCGCCACACGAAACACGGTGCGAGATCGCGGTTAGGGGAGCGTCGACGTTGCCAGGCGTTTTGCTTGCTGCCGAGGGAAAGGCGGCACGGCCACGTCGCGCTCGTCGCGATTAGCGGGTCTGCGCGCTTTGGGAAGGTGCCGCAACGACTTGCCGAAAGAGGAAGCACGGAAGAACGAGGGACTTGGACGTCCCGACAATTGAACGCACTTGCGGCCAGGCCCTTGCTGGCTTCGTTCTTCCGCCTCGAGTAGGCTCGTACGCGGCTCCGG